>NW_019174586.1:5837241-5864338 GCF_002260705.1 Seriola dumerili
TCCATCTTTAGTCATTCATTACTGGCTAAATAAAACTTTGACTATTTTTTAGCAACAGTGACATTATTAAAAAAAGTATTTGTCTACTTTGGTCACTGTTAAATGTTTCACTGTATTACTGCCAACACACTGCTGGCCTAAGGTGTGACTCCTTCAGACATTATCAACGTCTTATCTCTGTCTTTGGCTACTACTGCTGCCGTGCCCGCAGGGCAGGTGCTGATCTAATCCGACCTACATGGAGAACTTTTGAAAGCCAAGCCTTTATTAGCCAACTAGTGCTCTCTTGGCACCCTCGTACATGTGGCAGCTTTAGGCCATAAACTACAGTAGAAATAAATTCTTAACCTTTTATATATCATAAAATGATTTGGAGGATGCATTCAACTTGGATCTTCATCTTCAGCTTAGACCATTATTATCATATCACTAGTATTATATGTTGTTATATTTTAGATATTTTTGGGAAAAGTAGCTAATGTTGGTCATAACATTCAATATTTTTCAAATTGTTGGAAATGTCAATCTCTTTGTCAACTTTTGTTAAAAGCCAGTTAATGATGTGTGAGATAGAAACCAAAAGTGCTTTGCAAGGCACATTGTTCCCTTCTGTCCTAATGGAGTACAGCATGTGTGTTAGTAAGACAGCTATGCTGCTTGATTAGTTAAAGAAAACTGCATGAAACATTCCATCCTGAGACATAATCAAAACCTCTTCAAAACCACTCGTTACGACATCGGGGACCTAGAATTCTCCATGAGCCTGTTTGCCCTTCAAAGAGTCCTAGCCAGGGAAGAAATACCCTAAAGGGCTCTACAAAGGGTGTCTTGTATGGTCCTTTAAGACTCAACTAACGCTGACAGAAATGTTATCTTTGTTGCTTAGGGAGCTTGAGGAGGGCAAGAACATCCCAAAGGGCCCAACAACGGTTTTAGTTCAAGTCCTCGGGGCCAAAATGGTGTAAGATCAGACATTATCTTTGCTGCTTAAGGCCCATGGAGGTTATGTAACGTCCTTGAGGGTCCTATCAAGCATCTATTGTTAGTGATGCAGCCACCCAGCATGATTCCTTTATTGTAGAACTCAGCAGGAGAGCCTGCTGTCAGATGCTGTTATCTGTGCCTTCAACGAGACAGTCTCTGCTGTAGGGAGCCTGCAGGGTGTTACTGTTTAAAGGGCAGGTCCACATTTAAACTAACAGGAAAAGAAAAGAGAGGAGAACCTCAAATGACAAAGGATGTAATGTAAACTCAGGCCGGATAATCACTGATTCAAAAATATATGTAAGATTTTGGAGGTAGACAAAATACTGTAGATGCTGTTACAAAATGATCCAAGTTAATCAACTGGGGAGGGCAAGAGAAAAAAAGAACTACTGTTTTTGTTTTTTGTTTTTTTGCTATATTTTGGCAATTTTTTTGTGTTATCTGCAACACTAGCAGCTTTCTTTCTCTTTTTGTTTTTCTCATCAAACACACAAACATGATCAAGGTAACAGTGTCAGAAAGGGAATATGAGATGCTTGTTACATTCAAAGTCAGTCAGAAGCAAAGGAGGAGGAGAGGAGATTCAAGAGGAAAAATACGAGGGAGGAAGGTGGGGAAGGGAGAGTATGAGATAAAGATGAGATAAAGATGAGCAAAGGGTAGAGATGATATGAATATGTGATGGGGTGGAATGAGAGAAAGGAAAAGATGGCATAAGGGAGGGAGAACAGGTTAAAGAGAAAGGTGAGAATAATCAATAAAGTGATAAGTAAATGGAGAAAACTGTGGAGAAAAGTGGACTGTGCAGAGAGCAAATTGAACTGAAAGAAGTCATAATTGAAGGAAAGGATGCAAATGAAGAGAGAGAGGAGGACAGAAAAGAGTTGAAAAGCAGCTGAGGGAAGATGGCAAGAATAGCATGAAACTAGAGAAGGAATTATAAGAAAAGATGATAAAGAAGAATAAAGATGGAGGGTATTATCGTTTCCTATCTGCCATTAATAATTCAGCCTTTATCGATCTACCTGAAGACTTCTTGCTGCATTAGGAGTGTGTGTGTATGTGTGTGTGCGTGCACACACACATACACACACACACACACACACACACACCCACCCACACACCTTTACACACACACACACAGTATTTATGAAATTTACCCATGCTCTTGGGCATAGTCTGAGTGACCTTGTATTATTGTTGTGTGTGTGTGTGTATGTGTGTGTGTGTGTGTATATAGAGGTGTTATATAAATCTGGAGTCCTTGCGTGCCTGTCACTGAGTCTGTTTGAAAGGCCAGCGGCAGGCTGCTGAATCAACGGGCACATCTCAGCCGCCTCCTAGTTTCATATGCATACGTGCGCGCGCACACACACACTTGCTTAGAGAGGAACATCGAAGAACAAATATGACATGACACACACCCTTCTATCTGATCAGCAGGGTTTAGCAAATCTCTGTAGCCTAAATAACAATCTGCCCACCCAGAGTGGCGCCACTGACTGAAGCTTTGTGTGCGTGTGTGTGTGCGCGGTGCATTTCCTGAGATGGCCTTTTGACACAAGAGATTTCTTGTGTCTTGTGCTGCTCAGTGCTTGATCTTCTCTTTGTCTCTCTGACTCACAGTATTCAGATGTAACATCATTATTGTCATTCTTCTTTGCTGTTTTGGCTCTTGCTGTCTGACACACACACCCTCCAAGGTCATTTCATGTCAGTATGGGGAGGGATTCGAGGAGTACACAATGTTCTGACCATGTTGTCCTTTTCCCCTCTCTCTCTCTCTCTCTCTTCCTCTACAGCTCCAACCTCTCCCCTATATCCATCCTGCCTGCTGACTCTGCTGAGTAAGTCCACACAAACACTCCTGTAATTTTATCCACTCATGATAACATAAAAAGGCTATTCTCTATGTACACACACTCATACACACACCTAAAATTCTAGCTACCTAAGAAACTAATCGGAAAAATTCTAAGCACCAAGCAAGCAGTTATATCCTGCAATTTTTATTAAGAGAATAATAGAAAAAGTGCAAACAAGGGGTAAAAGACAGACTTAGGTTAGGTGAAGTGTGAAGTGGGACAATAGGACTATCTTCTCCAGAGGCAGATAAAACAACAGGAATGAAGACGGATGAAGGGCTGGCAGCGCTGGGAAGAGTCGAGTTAAGAGCTAAAGAGGAAGTAATAAGGAGGAAAGCTGACCTTGTGTTTTGATTATTAAGCCAAACTAAAACGTTTTGCATTGCTTGGTGCTTTCACTGCCCTAAGGACATGAACTCAGCAATCACATGACTTCCAGGCCTCTGCTTCTTTACTGCATGACACGCAAGCGGAATAAAATCATTTTCTATGGTGCTGTACATTTATGTGACTTAAGTGACCTGAAGGCTTGAGGGCACTAACACAAGCTGTTTCATTGCTCAGGAATAACACATGAAATGGCTGCAAAAGGTCTTATCAAAAATAATCACATACTCATTTTCACCAATTGCATCTGTTGACATCAACATAGTATAAGGCTGCAACTAGTTATTTTTATTATCGATTGACCTGCTCATGATTTTTGGTCTCTCAGATTCCGGAAAATAGTGAAGAAAATCTCATCACAATTTTTAAAAAATTAAAATTTTTAAATGTGACATCTTCAAATAGTTTGTTCTATCTGGGCCAACAGTTTAATACCATAAAATATTCAGTTTATTTGTATGGAAGAGAATAATCATCACAATTTTAGAAGCTTGGAAAAGGGAGTGTTTGGTAGTCTTGCTTAAAAATTACTTAAATAATTAATCATTTATCAAATTAATATTCTGCTGATGGACTGGTTGTATGAATAATTGTTTCAGCCGAGTGGCACATCATTTCTCTTTCAGGGTGGCTTCTTTCATAATTTTCAACATGCCAAGAAAGACCTGTTTGGCTTAGCTTTTTATGTTTACAAAATAAATCAGAAGGTAATAAATCAGTAAGTATTGGTGACAGTAAGTCATAAATAAGTCAGATTTCATCTAGATAAACAAACACCTGTGCAAGATGAAATTCCAAGCAGACGATTGGATAAATAGTTTAGAGCTGAAAGTGAAAACTGAAAATATGAGAAATAACTGAGTTGAGTTGATCATTCCAGCTTCCAAAATGAGAGGATTTTCTGCTTTTGTTTGTCAAATATCATTGTAAACTGAATATAATGGGGTCTGTTAGATAGATATCATGTCACCTACAAGCTGTAGTAATTTTATCTGGTAATATAATAGATGAGGGACTCAGTTGGTTTGCTTTGCTGTAAACAGTCTGAAACAGATAGTGTGTGCTGTACATTTTCTCACATCATTTGATTTGCTATAGCACCCTACCAGATGTTCGACTGGCTTCTAGGTGTCACACAAGCACATTAACTGTTAGCACATTTCCAGAAGTGCGTTAGTTAGCTGCAAGGGCCTCGGTGGCGTAATTAACATCTTCACTTTCCTCTGGTTCCCAGGATGTGTTCAAAAGGCCTGTCCTCTGTTTCAGACAAAACGTAGACAATAGCAACAATAAAATACAGTGCTTTTCTGGGCAATGTGTGTGTGTGTTTTGTATGAGTACTCGGAGCTGTGTTTGTGTGTGATGGATAGTTATTATTAGTGGAACTTCGTGCAGCGAGAGCCAGAGTTGCTGCTACAGGCGAAAGTGGGCATGTGGTCCAGGGAAATGTGTCCACAAAGGTGTGTGTTTGGCTGATATATCCACAACTCGCACACATTCATTTGACCTGAGCCCAGCACATTTATGAGATTTTGCCTTAAATGGACATAGTTGTGAAAGCCAAACACAGTTATGATCCAGCTCCAAGTCTTCCATTTAAAATCATGTAACTTTGTTTGTGCCTATATTCCATGTGGTGGCACAGAGCAAATTTAACTAAAGAGTAGAAATGTTACATATACTATTAATGTACAGAGAAAACCATAGATTAAACCAGATGAACTACAATCCATCAGGAGAGCAGTTGGTGTGGAGGAGTTGGAGTGAGCTGGGAGTTTTCCCAGTCTATGTCTGTTTCTACCAGGTTTTCAACCTTTACTACTGTTGAAGCTGGAGGAGAGACAAAGCTAACAGAATGCAAGAAGCCAAAGTGAATGACGAAAGAATAGATGATGATCACACACGCGTGGTCCAGTAAATAAAGCAAGCTGAATAAAATCTTACTAGAGCCTGTGGATCAACTGTTGCATGTCAGTGTAGCAGAGGTCAGAGTGTGTCTGCTGCTGTTACCTTTTAAAGGCTGTAATGTCCTCTCCTCTCCAGCTCTCGTTTAAGCATTATTAATCCTTTTAGGACAAGACCAGGTTATTGACTTAATAAGGATTTGTCAAATAGCCCAGAATGGAAAATAAAACATTTCATAGATTATCAGGCTTTCCAAAATGTTTGATACATTACTAACCTTAAGTAACTGTCTCTTACTACATAAACCTCATTGCCAGATGTATTTCTGTATTAGGCAAGGAACTAAACAGACTGGTTTGGATTTTAAAGCTACAGCCATTAGTCTGTTAATTCATTAGTGGAGTTCTTTCTATTCATTAATAGAGGTTGATGACAGGTAGGATTATGTGAGGAGGATTACATGTGGTTCCAGAGGTGAAGGTTTTAACCTGCACATCATTACTGGGCACTGGCAAACCTTCCTCTGAAATCAAAGATCTTAATTAAATGGTTGAACAATCCACTGAGCTTATTGGATTCACTATAACTGAACAGAAGAGCACATAAATTAATCTCATGTAGAGACAACTCAGCAATTGAAGACAACGGAGAGCATTACACGTATTACTTTATTTAACTTTAATGTTCAAATATTACAGTGATCAGTCTTTGTTCTGATCAATTAGAGGAAATAGGATTGTTTATTTTTTCCCAGTCCCACCACTGCTGAACAAAAACATGGTTACAGGATCTCATTCAAAGTAGTAAAGGTAAATCTTTAGCTCTGGTGCTGTGTAGACAAACTCATCAGTAAACTGAGCTGTGACAGTTTACCCTCATTACAGTTGAACTAAACTCATTCCAGTGAAGAAACATGGACTCCATTGTTACTCATTATAAAACATGGATTTAAACAGAGCTTAAAGTTAATTTTCATCTGCAGTCTCTTAACAGGTCACAATTAAAACATACACACAGTGACAGAACAACACTTAGCAGACTAGACAAACAGGACATACCATACAAAGTTGCACATATTTTCAAAGCTTCATGTCCACTGAGGTCACCCTTATGAGCTAAATAAATGTTAAGGTGTATTTTAAGGTGTCACAAAAATCTGTTAGCCTACCTGTGTATTTTTACAGACGCTAGAATCAAGAATCAATAAAAACATAAAAACATGTTATATAAAATACGCTTTTTAGTCAAAACATAATGCATCTTCCCACACCACACACAGTAGAAAAACATGTAAATACACATAGGAATATCTGTAAAATTAATCAAGTGAATGTATGTTTGTGTGTTTTCCCAGGATAATTCAGCGAACCATCAGGGCTGCAGTGGAGCAGCACTTCTTTGAGCTGAAAACCTCCATCGACCAAGACCTCAGCAACTACGACAGCCCGGGGTGAGAATGCACACACAAAAACATACAATACAATACAGACATACACAAAAAACCAAAAGCACTTAAGGTCCCATATTTGAAATTTTTCCTGCTTTATTTGAACTTTTTATATCCATAAGAAGATATATTTGTGGTTTTAAAACCATCTCAATACAGTTTTACATAATCTCTCTCACAGTTCCTTCAAATGTAGATAGTCAGTCAGCGTTTCGAACGTTCGAGTGTTCAAAATTCGAACCTAAATGCTATATACTTATACTTTAGCCCCTGGTCTATAATATAACTGTTTGGCTTTCCATCCAACAGTTGTGCAGTGTTTCCTCAACATTTTTCTGACTTGTGGCTCGCTAAACCATTGACAGAATGACTGCTTGGTGTTGTGTTGTTAATAAAGTTAAAACAGCAGGTTGGACAGGTGGGCCGTGCTGGGGGCATACCTGAAAGTGCTGGCTGTATAGTTGTGACATCACAAAGTTACTGAAGTCCTGACAGCTTGTTTTAAGGCTCAGTTTCTGAATAAAGGCTGTGTGCATTTCCCTGTGGAATGAGCACTTTGATATTTTCACAGTATTTATATAGCACCTAGACCTGCTTTATAATCATGGAAATGTGTACAATATGAGAAGTTTATATCAAGATTAAGCACTTGCCACGACATTTTTTACACACCTTTGGGAAGACTTTGAAGTTTCACCTGCTGGTAGAAACATGCGTTACACATATTCCTGGGTGGCTGAAAGTGGCATTGAATGACCTTAGAGAAACATATTTGACATAGTGAACACTGTGTACAAAGGCACAAAGCCAATCGGATGGCTCAGGTTGCCAGTAAACATGTTGACAGTAGTGTTGTTAATAAGCAAATTGTACTTGTTGAAACGAGCAGCTGTTCAAGTTGGCAGTCACCTCCAAGACAAAACAAGATGTAAAGGAATTTGTGGTTTCCAACATCAAAGAGACATGACATCATTAAGGTTTTGCTCCACATACTAAAATAGACAGTTTTATCTGCACCTGCATAGCGAAGTGTTACAGTTATTAGTTTATATTTAAAATGAAAGTACTTACCACATTTCATTTACTTTTTGAATGTTATTTTCAAGGGTGAGTCCCAGTGAGCCTGCTGAAGAGGGTTGCCATGGAGATGAGGAACAACAAACGGACCCTGAGGACAGTCCCTGCGACACAGAAGGGGATACCCCACTCACAGAAAATGAGCAACACATACAACAAAGCCAGACCGTCACACAGGTCTGTTGGTGACACAGCAACACACACATAAACCTATACCACACATACACCTGCATGTTCACAAACACCCTGTCAGTGTTTTAGCTCGCATCCTAATAGACATCAAGCATGCACACAGCCAGAAACAGCACAGAATCACCCATGTTCACACGCTTATTAAATGTTAACGTAAATGGAACAATGGCAAAGCATAATTGTCTTGCCTATGTACAGAAATTGAAAGTGAAAATATTTGACAACACACACTCACACCATGGAAATTTCCCTCTAAACACACAATGCACAGACCCAAACCAGTTTCTGTGTGGGCTGGCAGCATATTTCCCACAACTGACCTCCTTCCAGCCTCAGTGTGTCGGTTCATTCGAAGGCTGAATGTTTGTTACTATCACCACAATCCATCTTTGTCCTGCTCTGATTGTTACAATAGCTAGAATTCTACCAGGGCAGCAAGCAGAGAAAACAACAAGCCTGTTGCACAAATACACACACGCACACACACACACACAGATCATCAATGAATACACAAATGCATACAGACTGTGTCTTGTTCTAACTAACATCAAGTCATGAGGGAATGACGTATATTTAAAAAAAAAAAAAAAAAAAAGAAGAAGCTTTTTCAGTGTGAAAGAGGTGAAAGAAATCTATCAGAGGTTTACCCAGAGAGGGTTTGCAATGTCCACTTTTTGTAACTTTGTGAAATTGATCGTTTCCCCTGGAGGTACATAGATTCTCAACATTTGGGTAAATTTTTTTATGTCCTGCCATCATGGTACAGCATATGCGGGACATGTCGTCATGCTGGCATCGCTGAGGAAACACTGACCTCCCAGAAATTGAAACAAGTTCAAAATGATACCAGATGTTTGTTTTTTTTTTTACCTCTGTTAGCATTCCTGATGACATTCTTGATGACAAACTATTAGGCAAGGCAAGTTCATTAATTTCATTTATCTAGCACATTTCATACCCAGGACAAGATTAAATAAAAACACCAAAGGACAACTAATAGACCAGTCCCCGATGATCTGGAGGATCTAGTAGATCCATTTAGGGCCAAACCTGTAGACTGATTTAAAACCAAGTAAGATGATTGTTAAATCACTTCTAAAACTGACTGGAAATCGTTAATCAGCTTTTCAAGGTCATGTCTGGACAACAGGTCTGTGATTGTGGTGATATATTTTTAATGATAAACGGCTGATTTCAGAGTTGACTTGATCTGACAACTAAATATAACGGCCAGGCTTCTTACAGATTTGTCTCTTATCATGGAGATCCTGGCAGGACATAAGGCAGTCAAGGTGCCTCTTTTCTTTTTCAGTGTTCGTCACATACATTTTTAGTAAGTCTTGTCACAGTGGAAAACCCCTTGATACTACTACTACCCCCTTTGAGCCTCAGTGGCTCTTGTCCCAAGAGCCATTTTAGAGTCCAGACGGCAGGAGAGGGGTGAAGAGATGCAGGCAACATGGCGGTCAGAGTGAGATGTGTCCAGGGACTGATGAGAATCCTGTCATTTCTGTAAACAGTAATCTGGGTCCAACTTTAAATAGATCACAAAGGCATGCATGAGCACCAGGCCCCAATGCTCACAATGCACTGTTTACTTTCTTTATATAACAGGTATTCACACTGATATGCATATACATTGAGACATCATACTGCTCTTTACTACAACTCATTAATTCTGCAGTCATGTGATAGCTGCCTCTTCATGAAGGCTCACAACATTTCTGTTTAGTTTAGTGTATGACCTTAACCTCCAGTGTTCAGTAACAGTGTAGTATTATTTAAATGGTTCCAATGAAACGTACCAGTTTTGGGGAGGGTTGGATAAATAGTTTTGAAGTCTAGCAGTAATGATGGTAAAACCCCTTCTCCTTGACCTTGGGATTTTTTCATATATTGGAGCTTTGCACTGAAAAGGGGAAGCGAGATAAGACGATTAATAATGAGATTAACATACTGTTTACCTCATTGTTTCCTGAGTAATTTAAGGGTCATCTTTATGAGCGGTCATGGGTAGGGCCGCCACATTTGAATATTTATTTGTGCCATTTATTTTTATCTAAGATTGCTTCTCAAAAGAAGTGAAACTACACACATGCTGTGTGTGGTTTCCAAGAATAGGGATGCACCTGTTTCTGTTAGAGTCCCAATTTAACACAGTTTCTATTCTTGCCCATTTATATCTCATGCTCTGCTCTCCTAGTTGTGTGCAACTCCAATTCTTATAAACAATCATAAAAACAAGAAAATTAATCTGAAATCTTTTCTGGTGTTTTCTTCCAGGATTCACCGGACTCTGGTGCCACCCTGGAGGAGAGCTTAGGAATGGACCTGGATGCAGAGGCTGTCAGAGATGCTGAGAACAACATCAGTACTGCCAGGTGAGCTACCTAATGTATAGTTTACTTTTAAGCCTTCAGTGAATTCCGTTTTAGCTCAAGTCAACAAATAACAAGTAACTTCACCAGAGTGAGATGCTTTTTTATTCTAGTTTTTCATTTTTCGAGAGTCGAATTAAGAGTTTAAAAGATCAAACACATTTGGACTAAATTTAGACTTAATTTGGACGAGGTAGATAGATGTGTGTGTTATATGTAGTGAATCTAGTGAATGTCAGTGATGTGAAGAGAGGACTTTCCTCTTTCCCAGAGAGAGTGGAATTCTTTTTCTTTAACATGTTCAAACAAGGGGCAGTGATGTTGTCATGCACTGATCACTTGACACCTCACGTTTCTAAATCACTTCGACATGCTGTCTCAGCCGAAGTTCCTTTTTTACGCTGCATCATATCTCATGCTGTATTATGGCTCCAGCTTGTGATTGTTAACAAACATAGATAATGTGCTACGTTCGATTTGACATGTAGCGTTAAAACTGTAAAACTGGTTCAGGCAGCCACTGCTTTAATACTGTTTCACGCCTATTCAGGTAAAATGGACAAAAGTTAATAGGCAGGACGACATGATTGATAGATCAGTAGACACAACAGAGAGTTGTGTGTGTAGAGTATTTTGTTCATTAATTTAAGTCATCAATTTTTAGGTATATCTTATGTTTCTTATCTTTGATTTCAGGCAGGACAATCAAACCTGTGACACCATGGAGCAGACCGACACTATAAGCTGTGTAAGTATCAGTATGTGGGAATGCATCACAGTGTATGTGTATGATCTGTGAAAACGTTTAGCAAAATATTGCTCCAAATTTCTGCCACACCATCTCTCCACCTACTGTACTTTCCTTCAATTTTCCTTCTTTTCTAATTCATTGCTCTCTTTCTGTCCTCCATCCACTCTCCCTTACATTCCTGCCGTTATCTTCAGTTAGTTGCATCTATTTTCTTCATTTCTTCCATCTCTTATTTGTTTCTTTAATGCTTCTCGCTCTCTCTCCCTCCAGGACTTGAGTTCATGCCGCTGCGATCAGAACGCCAACACCAGCGAGACCAATAGGAATCACCTGTCGCCATGCCAACCAAACTCTGGCCACAACCCCCACCTCCAACTCTTTCCTGACAACCAGTGGGAAGGTATAAAATCTCCCTGTCTCAGCAATACCAGCACGCTCTGTGTTCACCAGCAAAACAAACAAAAAGTGTAAATTATTTTGCAATATTTTCAGATAGTGTCAAGTAATTGAAATAGTGCCTGAGAGAGGATGGGCTCTTCTCATGGTTCTCTACATTATCTCATTTTCTTTTGATTTATTTAATTATTAATCTACAAAACACATTATATCCTTGTCTCTAAATTATTTACTTTCTCCCAGTTTAGTAGAATGCAGTTATTCTGCAATGTTAGTCCGTATGATTTGAGGTTTGAGTCACCTGTAGAGTACTGTTGTTGTCTTGGATACCATTAAAACTTTTTTGACTCTGAGACTTAAACGCCCCCAGTATTTATAACTGAATCTTCAAATTAATGAACAATTAGTTGGTTAATCTATTATTCAACTATTATTCAAATTGAATAATTATTTCTAAATTTTTAGGAAGAAATTGGAGCTTCGAGCTTCTCATGTGTGAGAAATTAATGCTAAATGATTAATCAGTTAATCAAGAAAATAATCTGCAGATGAATCAAAAATGAAAATAATTGTTAGTTTCAGTCTTACTTCCAAAACTGACTTTTAGGCCATTAGAAAACTGTTGGGGCTTTCCTTCTCCTTTATTTCTCCATAATTCTGTTGAATATCTGTTGGGACTGAGGAAAAACGTGACCTCATTCCTTTTGCATTTATACCAAACACATATGCACAAACACTGAGTGAATGTTCGAGAGTGAAGTTAGGAATGATTGACCTCACCACTCCTCTTCTCTGCTGCCTCTCTCCCTATCCCTCCTCTTTCTGCTCCTCCTTCTTATTCCCCTCTTCCTCCTCCTTGTCTTCCCTCCATCCAAACAGCGTCACCTCCCTCTCATCTCCACCTCCCTCCCATAGACTTCTCATGTATGCATCTGCAAAAAGAAGGCCAAGGTAAGTAGTCTCATATCAACCCAACCATTCACCAGTCAACCCATCCTCCCGTTCATCCTTTATTGTTGATTTTCCTCCTGCTGGTTGCTCTGTGGTTTGGACACAGTATGGAAACTTGATTAATATATTCTCACAGTTTTAAATTTGCTTGTGTCATACTGATGATGAATAAATCCCTGCATGTAAAACACTCTTCCTTCCATCAGTTGATGAGACGTCTGCTTTTACTTTCTCTCTTTGCTCTTCCCTCCTGCTGCAGGCTCACTTGTGACTGATCAGGACACATTTTCCTCTCTGAATACACTTTTTCCCCTGACTCTGCTCCTCTGTGTCTCAGCCCTGTCTCATTATCTTTCTGACCCCTCCTTCACCCTCTCCTTTCTCCCTTTTTCCCCTTGACTCAGCTTGTTAGCATAGCACTGACAATAAGTGAGTGACTCAGCAGGGTACTGAAGAAGAAAATTAATTTATGGTTCAATGTCTCAGCTCAAAAGCCCCCTCTCAGGCAGCTTTTGTGTATTGATATGTACACTACCTACAACACTCTTGATAGTCAGGGATTAAATTAGACTTTTCTCTCCCTCTATCACTGACCTCCGTTGACTTGCTCTGACGCCGTCTTCTCTCTGTTTCTTACCTCCTCTCTCCAGACCCCATCCCGGCTTACAAATCCTGGCAGGATGACAGCGAGAGTGGAGAGGCACAGCTCTCCCCCCTGGCTGGTCGCATGGTTCCTCTCCCCCCGCTGCCCCTGGAGGAGGAAGGTGAGGATGAGGAGGGGGAGGGAGGGCAGGACGCCTCCCCCTCTTCTTCACGCTCCCACCCTCACCTTCTAGCCCGACGCTTCCTCGACTTTGGAGCGCACGGTGCCCAACGCTTCCTCCAGCAGGACCCAGACGCCACCTCACCCACCAAAGCACAGAGGTACGATGAAGCACAGACAACCAGCAGTGCTAATTAAGTGTATAATCTTTGGTCCAAGTTAGACCATGAATGTCTAGTTTGTGGTGCACTTTGATCAGGCCGCGGCGAGCATCGTTTGGCTCCAAAGAGGCGATGAGAGGAGGAGATTCAGTGACCCACCAACTCACGAAGAAGCTACAACACCTGAAGAAGAAAATCAAACAGTTTGAAGAGCAGTTTGAGAAGGAGAGGAACTATAAGGTAGAAATATAAATTTGAAGTAACTATAGAACGTGTATATTGATATTGATGGAAACAACCAAAAAATCCTGCAGTCAATCACATTTCAGTCTTTAGAACTCCTCCTGGTCCTCCTCTGTACGTTAAGTTGTTCTGTCTCCTCAAATAATGAAAAGCCCAAAATATAAATTACATTGATGTATCATAAATACTGCACAGGACCATAGACCACTACAAGCCGATGGAAAAATAGAAAGAGTGATTTATGAGGCCAGAAATATAGGGTTTATTCACTTTGTCATTAATTGGTTCAGATGAGTTATTTTCAGCTAGAGCCAATGTTCCGGTTTGGTGCATAAAAAACTATGTCTGAAATTATAAATAAACATTAAGAGAAACAGAAACAAACAGCTTTGAAGTAGCCATAAACCTCTGAGGTGACACTGAGGTTGATCTATATTGGATCCCTACACAGTGCTGAATGGGGTCTCAAATCCTGATAATTTATTATTTTGCATTTTGAGTCTTGCTGTGTAAAAGCATAAGCTAACTGATTAAATTGTTCTTCCTCTGTTTCCCTACAGCCCTCTCATGGAGACAAGGCAGCTAACCCCAAAGTCCTCAAGTGGATGACCGACCTCACCAAGATCCGCAGGCAGATTAAAGGTAGAACCACTCGCTCTTTCTCCTGTGAATGTGTGTGTGTGTGTGTGTGTTTGTGTCGGGGTTAGAGTGTCTGTGTGCCATCCTGTTCCATGCTGGACAGCTTGACCCTCCCCACTCCTAACCTTTGACCTTTATAACAGCACCGCATGTATGCTGGTTTAACACACATAAGCAGACACGCACATGCCAGGGGTTAACGTGGCTCTCATATGCGTGGCTCCCACCCTCCAATGTGCTGGTGCGTCCTTGTGAACCCACATTCATTACCTGAGGTGAGCTCAGTAAGGTGAAACTGTGGAAAATACTTTATGCATAACACCTTTACAAAATAATTGGAAAAATCTTCAAAACAACCTTAATTTTGATCAGTAAATGCCAAAGTTTGAAATGTGTTTTTTTTGTCCTTTGGTAAACTGGTGTTCTTTCTTATTACATGGGAATTAAAAGAGGGTGAATTGATTAATATTATCTAATACACTGAATCTGATAAATATGAATCCATTACTACACTGCAGTTTCTCTAGCACAGTCCATCGTTTCACCATACTGAACAATCCCCAATGACACTCGTCCACCTCTCCTCTGTGAGGTGACGGCTCTCCTTTTTGGAGAACGCAGTGGCCGAAACATTTCTCTCTCTGTTTCAAATCAAAATTGAAAATCAACAATAACGCGAGCACCCGCTCTCCACTTTCCTCCCTCCTCCTCGTCGTCCTCCTATCGCCCAACGACCGATTGATTGATTGATTGACTGACTGATCGGCCAACCAGGACGCCAGCACCACCTTTTACCCAGAAGCACGCTGAGGCACCAGGCTTTGCTCCATTCACACAGACGCCACCATGCTCCCTCCTCCCCTTCCTCCTCCTCCTCTATCTGCTCACCTCCCCATCACACACTCACCCCCCCGCTCCACCCCTACTCAGGCCTGAGCTCTAGACCGTTTCACCTCAGTAAGTACCAACCCCTCAGTAAGTAGACATTACATACATTACTGACAGTCACAATGAGGCGGCACTGTGAGAGCATCTTGCTTCTTTGTTCTGTGTATTTCCTGTTGAAACAGCATGTTGGCACTTAATAGTTAACTAGCGGTGTGTGTGACTGAAGTAACGTGAGGAAGCCGAGGGTTTTGGTTTGAAAATAAAAACATATGATTGAGGTATTTATTGATAAATACACATTTAGACGTGGAGTATTTTCTTTAGGCTTTAAAAAATAGATTTTATTTGATTGTGACAAAACTGCACTAAAACTTTTTATTATTAAAGTTATATTTCTGTACAGCCTAAGGAAGAGAGAGCACCGGTGGTACGTAACTGAACAGAACTTAAATTAAAAATCGGCACAATCAGCAGCATCGTGTCCCTGAACCCATTAGATTGCCCCAGGGGACTGAATTTTGAACAATTTTACAATCATACATTGTTAGAAAATGTTCAGGAAAAGGGTTTTTGCTTGCTGTATTTGGGCTTTTATTTAGTGTGGTGGTGTGTGTTTTTGTTGAGGGCGTGTGTGTGCATGCTCATATTGTGATTAGCTCGCCTTAACCACCACAGCTGTCTAGTAAACTCCTGCATGGCTGATCGTCCAATCAAAGATGTTTTATGTGCTGCCTGAAGACTTAAGGTTTTCTCCCCATTGTCTCATTTTCTGCAACCTGCCCTGGTTCCTTCTTTTATACTTTACTCTCTCTATCCCCTCCCCTTTTTTCATTCATCTCCTTCCTCATCACTTTATCCCTCCATCCTCAGATGCCAAACACCGTGCAGAGAGCGAGCTCGGCCCCCAGACTCGTCCTCGGAGCAACACCTTGCCCAAGAGCTTTGGCTCCACACTGGATCAGGGTGCCTGCGATACAGCGGGGGAGGTCAAAGGTCAGCGTCCCACCAGGGAGGAAACACTGGAGCTGATCCAGCGCAGGGTCAAAGGGAAGCGGCAGGAGGACGGCTGGCCTGATGACATCAAAGTGAGTAGAAGATATTTTTGCTAGAACTCACTTTAAGGCCCTGCACACCCAGAGATGTCTTTAATACTGTGGTTAGACATCTGCTAAGAAAAAAGGTGTGTGGAGCTGTGCTGGTAATTACATTATTTCACCAAACTCCATGTACTAATAAGAGACAAGTTTTTAAGTTGTCCACCCCGAACAGGTGAAACAGACTAAGTTTGGGAAATGTCAGCCATTAAAATCTAATCACACAAATTGAAAACACCTGTGCAGAGGTGTGTATGGTCTTTAGGACCTAGAAAATAGAACGATCTTTTTGGCTCTTTTGAGAAAACAGTCGATGGATTCTGCCTGGCATTGAGTGATCCTCACTTGCTTCAGAGATAAGATAAAACATAATTGCAGAAATAAAATTAATTAATTAATTTAACAATTTATTTGTAACACAAAGCAAAAGTGTGAGTTAGATAATCTCAATTTACAATATTACACTTGAATTGGCATGAAACATGACATTGAAAATGAGCTCAGCGATGCACATTTACAAACTGTGGCAGATCACAGCTGTGCAATATTATATTAATATCTGCAGCTTGCACAAGGCATTGGAATAGAATCTGTACTGAGTTAATGTTACTGTTAATCACTGTTAACAACAATAATAATTATAACTAGAGCTTCAATAGGGTCCTCGCACCTTTGTATTAAGGAAGAGGAGCTTAAAATCAATTCTAAATGTAACAGGGCGCCAGTGCAGAGCAGCTATTACATGATTAACTGTGTCTGTCTTTCTGTCTCTGTAGAAGATGACAAAGGAGCAGTTGTCCTGTGAGAAGACAGTCCTGCAGAAGAACCTGCTGCACTATGAGGGCCTGCACGGTCGACCGGTAAGTTACCAACATCACAAATCCTGATTAGATGTCAGTTCATCAAAACACATTCAGACTTTTTCTGACCAGCTCTGTCTCTCTCTCTCTCTCTCTCTCTCTCTCTCAGGTGACCAGAGAGGAACGTCTGGTGGTGAAGCCTCTCTACGATCGCTACAGATTGGTCAAACAGATGCTCACCAGAGTTAGCATCACACCTGTCACAGTAAGTACACGTAAAGTCAGTGTTACATTTATTTTACCATGTAAGCAACATACTCACTAATAATCTAAAATAACCCCCCTTCCTCATCACTTTAACCCACCCCCCACCGCCCTCAGGTGTCCCCTTCCAGTAAGAGGCGGAGTCAGACCCTCCAGCCAATCATAGAGGGTGAAACTGCTCATTTCTGGGAGGAGATCAAAGAGGAGGAGGAGGACGAGCGTAAAGGTGGTGGTGGAGAAGAAGATGATAGGGAGGATGAGAGGGAGGAGGAGGAAGAAGATGAGGAAGAGGAGGGAGAGAGCAGTGGTGGGGAGATGCAGAGCTCCGAGGTCATCATGGCCGTTGACCTTGTGTCCCCGACCGACAGGCAAGTGAGGAGCCAGAACCAACCTGACAGCGACGGCGACTGTCCAATGAGAGCCAAGCTTGAGGAAGGGTCAGGGAGGCTGGCGCTCGACCTGCGACTCTCCAGCTCCAATGCCTCATCCATGTAAGAGCAAACAAACCACACAGTTAATGTGCACCAGGAAAACACCTGAGTCACAGATACCAGTTCTTTTATTTACATTGACAGCTGTAGGAAAAATCCACCAGGGTCTAATTCTCGCCATTGTGCCTTTTCAAGTACGAGTCATGCTTTCTCACCACCTCTGTTATAGGGCTTGTGAAAATACAGACTCCAGCAACACTGTATCACTTTTACATAAATCATTTCAAACACTTTTCTCCATCCTTCATCTGTGTCGTCTGGTTTGAATAAATATGGTCGGACATCATAGTGAAATGACTAACAGTCATCCAATATTTGTCTACTACATAACATTACAATCGTTTTTTTTTTTTTTTTAACGTCAATGCTCTTGAGCACAATCTGAGTCGACGGTGACCCACAGCCTCACACAAACCGCCAGAAACAGAACAGGCAGCATTTAGACTCGGAGACGAGCATTTGAAAAGATTTATATAAGTTTTAAAATTAGGAGCCTCATGCTTCTTGCGCTGACTTTGTTTTGAGTCGTTTCTCAACTTGAAGGAATTAACAGCAATGGTGAGGGCAAGTTTAGAATTAGTCCCAATGGCCACAATTAGGGTTGAAAAATAGTGGCCTGTTTCTTGAAAATAGACCACCAGTTTGCAATTTCACATTTGCTGCATCTGTTTTAAATGTTTCATTTATAAAAGACAGCATGGGCAAGTGTTTGAGACATTTACCTTATAACTGTCCAAAAAATGTCAAAACATAAGCTCAGAAAAAAGAAACAGCACAAATAAGAGGATGTGGATATGGGGAAGTTTCCATGGTGACTGCTTTTTAAGAGATTATTTCTGACAGAGACATCTGTTTATTTCTGTGGGTGTCAGGTGATTGACAGCAAAAAGAGTCTAACACTACATACAGTGTGCACTACAACTTAAAAATGCAGGGGGGATAAAAAGGCTTTGTGTTGATTAATTACCATGATTAATTATTCTGTTAGGGCAATTTTGTGTCCTATTTTTTTTTTATACATTGTATTAACTAATATCAGCCTTCTTCTCGTTGGAGTAAAAGACGCTCTGATTATCTTTAACTTTGCAGACAGCAGCAGGAATAATGTAAGACAGGAGGAAAACACAGGTTGTAATCTGTTTAACATGTCACCAAGCTCATAGCTGAAGTTAACACAGACACACACCTTTAATCTCCTTTATCAGATCAGGTTTGTACATTCAGGTCTCTTACCTGGAAATAATCCTGACAACTGATCCTTCATGCCACCACAGTTCACTTCCTGCTGACTTCCCTGGACTCATTTTTAATGGGTCAAGCTCCAAATGGTTCCTGTTAACTTGCAGAGTTGAGAGAATAAATGTGATTATAAAGCATCTCAGGTCTGCCAGCCCCAAAACTCCATTCTTACCTTGTGATATAGATTGAAGTTAAGTGTAGTATTAGTTTTATGGCACAGTGTGCAACTGCATCCTCATGTTTCTCATCATCCTCTAGGCCAGAGCTGCTGGAACAGCTGTGGAAGGCCCGTGCAGAGAAGAAGAAACTGAGGAAGACCATTAGAGAGTTTGAAGAAGATTTCTATCAGCATAATGGAAGGTAGGTGGGAGAGACACTCATCACACAAGGTCTTAGCCCTCATTGAGCCAAGCAAGTCAACTGAAAAACATTTGCCTTCTTGTTGAAATGTGCTGTACAAATATGCTTTCCTTGAAAAAAATAAGTCACTGGTGGAGCTACATCACACAACAAAGACTACGCATTTAATAAGTGAGACGCCTGTTTAAACTGTCATCTTGTAACTACATTGATAATGAGAGGAGATGCGTAAGGATTTGTCTCATCCAGCTTGGCAGGTGACTGATTGATGATTCATTTCACTTTGCAGTAATTAATCAGAGCAGTCTGGAAAAGTAAAGGGAAGACACCCAGTCTGTCACAATCAGGTGCTCAACTGTGAGAAAAGAAAGCTCACTACAGAAATGGCACCAGACTGATGTTAGTTTGATCAACACCAGTTGGACTTAAGGAGGGTTGTGCACATAATCAAATCTGTCAGTGTACATCAGAGTAGAGCAAATGATTGGTTTTAATTGACTGAAAAATAAATATTTTGATAACTGTCAAACATTCTCTAATTCCAACTTCACAAATGTGTAAATAAACAGTAAAATATGCTGAAAAATGAATATTTTATAGCATTAGTCAGACAAGTTTTGCAAATTTTTCCACTTTTTTCACAAATTAAAAAATGTATCTGTAAATAAAATAACAGTTGGTTGCAGTTGCAGCGAAAGAGTCAGAAATCATGCCTGATGATAATTTTTGTTCCTTATACTTCATGTCTTGGATTGATTGGTCTGATTCTGGCAAAATACTGCCACCTTTGTCAAAATCAAACAGCCTCCACAGGGACTTTAGAGTTTCAGTTTATTGCTCAATGGCGAGCTTCAGCAGGACATGAAAATGAAAGCTAACTCTCCCCTCTCTCTCCTCTGCTATAGAAATGTTCAGAAGGAGGACCGGGTGCCGATGATGGAGGAGTACAGAGAGTACAAGAGGATCAAGGCCAAACTCCGGCTCCTGGAAGTCCTCATCAGCAAACAGGATTCCTCCAAATCCATCTAGACCCGCCCTCCTCAGACACCCGCTAACCACGCACACATCAACCGTCATCGCTGCTGAGAGGACCCGCCCAGGACGTCCACCAGTCTGTCGGACATCATCACGCCTGGAAGGGATTCACAAGCACTCCAGCTAACAGTAACCACAACAAGGCGAGTCGAGACTATCAGTCAGACTTCATGATCCCTGCTTGGTCTGGTGCAGTCATGTCATGGAGAAAACTAAATTAGAGTGACGTGCTGGGTCAGAGTTACAGTATACTTTCTTTTTACTTTCCTTCCTGAATGCAGGAAATTTTCCAGTAACATTCTGAGGGACTTTCAGACCTTACCTGTTCTTTAACAACAGGAACCAAGGTGAAGTTTTGCTTCTTGAGTCATAGTTTCTGCCCATAGAAAGTCCCTGAGGTAGTACTTTCTGATGGCCTAGAAACCAATCAACTATTTATGACTGGTCGAACAGCACACAACAAGACTGCTGCTGTTTGTGTACACCATTCATTCGGACTGCAACCAAACCCTGGTTGTTGGTAATATCAGTATTAGAACGAGGGAAGGAGAAATTCTTCCTGACAAGTCAAGAAAAAGTAGTAAGCAAATTATTTAACAGAAACATTTCAAACGCTTTTTACTACTTAGTTGGTCTAATCTGCCAAATCTTTGCAAGTCTTGTGGCAAAAAGTAAAGATGAACGTGCTACAATCACTTTTAGCTGAGTTAATCTGTGGTGTTTGTAGTTATTTAGCTAAAATCTGTTCTTTTTAGCATTTTGACCACAAAAATCACTCAAAACCTAACTTTTGTTCATTTAAAAGAATACATCATTATCTATATGCGACTACAGCTATTTTTCTTTGTTCAGTAATATGGACAAAGGTGACATTTCCCCATGACATGACTGCAGCACCACTACCAGTCAAACTTAAATTCGCTCCGATCAGCCACAGCAAATCTCTGCTGCCTCATCCGACTTCATATCATCTAAAACACGGCCGCAGGTTAAATACAGAGAAAAATGAATCATCACTGTTCGTCTTCATCATCCCACCAACGTGACATAAGACTTTGCACTTGTCTTCTCGTGTTTCATTTCCTCAACTTCTGAGGAAAAATAACAAACATTCTGACTTTTTTATTTCACAAACTTTTCTCTTGTCGATCTTTGTTCTTCACGTTTTTTTTTCCTCCACGCCGAGGAATCTTATCGGACAGCTCTGGACTGGCATTTTAGACTCTCTTCATTCAAGACACGCGTTTGTTTGTTTGGGACGTTGTTCAGTGTGAAAAGTCCCTCTTTCTCCTTGCTTCAGCGAGTCATGATTTCTTAAACCTGCCTCCTTGGTGCGAGGCGAATGATTATTTTATTCTGTCCGTAGAACTTCATCTAACATCTTCATATCCCGGATGCTTCTGACTGATTTTAAAATTAATTCACAAAGTTTAAAAACATGTTTGTGCGTGTATTCTTGTTAAAAAAAAAAAAAAAAATTGTACTCATACGTGTTTGAGAGACACTGTTCATGTTGAATGAAAAAGAATATCTGTTGTATTCCAAGGGAAAATGAAAAAAAAAAAATTGTATCACTTCCCAGTGTGACCTTGGAGCTGTTGTGAAAGACTGATTCTTATTTTCTTTATCATTTATTTCTTTTCTCCAGCATTTTCCCTGAATCTTTGTTTCTGTTTTGGCACCACTTGTCAGGAAAATGTACAGAAGGTTGGCATATGGTGATGTTACATGTTTTTCTTCTTTGCAAACAACAAAAAATAGTTTCCTATGAGACTCTTACTCTGCTTTTAAGTTGTCATAAGCTACAATGTCTGGGTTTTCAAGTCAGCACTGACAGCACTTAAAGGCAGCATTAGACGGAAGATGTTCATAGGAAACAGTCCTACTCAGATTTGGAAATTTTATAATATAGATGGATACGGTTGTTGCAGAAATCATCTGGGAAATTCTGGACTAGTTGTGGCAGGTTCAGAGGGATTATGGGTGATAAACGCTGAGCAAGTATCTGTTCCATGTTGCTTCTTCTTCTCTGAAACCTAAAGCATGTTGATTTCAGGTGAAGGTAGGAAGGTCCGACCAGGTTTTGTATCAGGTAGGGAAGAGCAGGAAGCAGTTGCTGTGCAGCTGCATCTGTGGTTCCTGGTTGAAGCTTGACTGTAGCTTTAAAGGCTGTTTTGTATCGACGAGGCACCGACACTGCCAGCACTGATTTTAAATGCAGAGAAGCAGCTCCATCTGTGGTTAACTCATATTCTTCCCCGAATGATGATGTCTTGTTTCACAGAGATGGTGCTGGAGGTCTGATAAAAGCTTTAGCATAATGTCCACAACACAGAGAGGGAAGTTTTACAGCGAAGAAGGTAAACACAAAAGCAACCTCAGCTGCGTTTCTGTCCATGGTCAGATCTCCAGTTCCAGTGAAGTTTCATTTCCTGCTGGCAGGTAAAATGAGAGCAGGAGAAAGTCAATTTTGCGGTTTGATGCATGCCAACGAGTTTGTCCTCTTTATTTTTCTTCTTCTTCTTAGAGGCCGTGTTGTCTTGTATAAGATCAGATTCAAAGATATCACAGTGTGATTTTAAAATGTGGGATGAAGAAATTTCTAACAGACAATTTTGGCTTTAGCTGGTAAGTTAGTGAACCGGCTGTTCAGGAGGTGAAGTTCTGTTATCACAACCTCAGTGACTGGTTAATTGTGGCATGTTGTAGCTATTGAAGGCAGATACGACAAAAAATGTGCTTTTCTTACTGTATCGATGTACATTTACCTGCCAGAATCACAGTTGACTGCAGTCTTTTCAGTGGACAGCAGAGGTGACGGTCAAAGGTTTGAATGAGACTAAAAGTTGAACTTTTTCTGTTTGTGAACAAAATGAGGGAGGGAGGGAGGGAGGGAGGGAGGGAGGGTGCAGTGTGTTTGCCTGGACGGTAAAAGAGGTTATTTGATGTAAAAAGATGTTATTTGCACAGCATTCACAGAATGCAGCCCTTTTGTGTTTTTTCATTTGTATTTCTAAAAATGAAGCACTACTTCTATACAAATATAAATATATACTGTACATAAAAACACCCGAAGGAATGAATGTCAGAAATGTTAAATTATTTCAAACATTATGTTTGGCCCCCTTTGGTTCATTATATTTGTGATGCCCTGAGAATGTGTTTTTTTATCATATAATATTACTATTACTATCATAACAATTATTTTGTGTGATAATAACGATAATAATAATCCTTTTGTATCTACTCACTAACTGTAAAACCAGCTGTAGAAGTTAGTCTGGCACTGTGTGTGGCTAATCAAACATGAACCTGCTCTGTTTTCTGATTTATTTTGTCGCTCTGTGTAATATAAGTTCAAATAGAAGCAGTACTGTAGTGAGCTTGCATGGCATCAAGGACATAATAGTACAAAAAACATTATGTATTGTTTCTGTTATTTGTGCCATGAAGAAGCAGCAATAATAAAACTTTGCGTGGAGGTTTTACAGTATCCGGTCATGGGTAATGATGGGTTGGAACAACTGTGTGAATATTTGAGGTACAATTTTTTTTTTTTTAAATCTAGTTTAACAGTTTTCAGCCTGACACACTCTGCTTAGACATTGTGTTTTTACCACTGTTGTCAGCATAATGTTCATGTTGGCGCTGCTGAAATACCAAAATATGAATAAATCTGTTAAACAAGAAGGTGAACAGGGATTGAAAAGCCAACGACAGATGAGTCGTACCAGAAAACATTCCAGTTTTTAATCATCATTTAAAAAGTGGAAACAATCTATCATCTGTCTCTGAAGGGCTTTTCTTTGAGTTTTTACATTTGATTTGTTTTGCGCCTCAATTCCTTTTTTTAAATCAACTTTTTGTTTTACATTGTGCCAGCAACAGAGTGGTAAAATGTCACATGTGGTTCACACGTAAACTGTAAATGTATTCTGTCTCTGTCAGTGTACAGTATGTTTCATCTCACACTTACCCATCCAACATGCATGGTGGTTTCACACACCTGGGATTCACAGCAGAGGTCAGTGTCAAAGATCTCACGGCTCCTCCTGGAAGAAATGATCAGTTTTTTTGGTCAAAACAGCAATGCAAGACATCAAATATATATCTTACAATTCTGTTAAGGGATTTTGAGTAAATAGAAGCCTTAAAATTTTAAGGACAGATGGTCTTGTTTCTTAGACTTGATCAGGAAAGCTGGAAAATGAAAAGTCGGGGCTGAGGAAACAGATTTGTGCTGACAGTGTTTAGATTTCTGTTCTATTCACAAACTCCAGTCACAGATGAATTTATTTTCTTTACGACGTCTTTGACACTGAATTTTGCTATAAATTCCTTCGATCAGAGGATTGCGAGAGAGACAGGTTGTAAACGGCTCTCTTGCGTCCTCTCGGTGATCTGTGTTTTATCACATCAATATATTGTATGTATCTGTAAATGTTTTCATACTTTGTGAATGCTTTTTTCTGTTATTTCTTCATTAACAAAAAGGATGAGAAAATACAATCAGTAACATTTACACATGAAAATAAAATTGACAAGCTTGCCACATCGGTTCTCCTCATTCTTGTGTGAAATAAACCAAAGTAAACTGTAAACTGGGATAAACTGTAAAGAGAACATATGCTCTGCCAAATAACCCTATATGATATCTGGATAATTGATTAATGATTTTGGTAATTTTTTAAGCAAAATCTTTATTTTAACATGAGGTCACTATTTGTCTTTGTTGATAAACATATGGTCAACATTTTCAAGAGAACTTGTCATTTTGTCCTGTGTTCTAAAATCTCCAATATAGCAAAATATCCAGCTACTTAGCCTTTAAACTAAATATCACCAATGTTTTTGATATCAATAAAATGAATCACATTTTTGTTTTCACATCATATTATTGAGCCCCAGTAGTTATAAAGAAAAAAATATAATGAATAGAGTTAGTAGTAATTACCGCCCTCTAGTGGACATTTTGTCACAGTGTAAAAAGCAAAGGACGTTTACTCAATTATGGTACTGGTAATTTACTCCTTACTATACTATGAACTTTTATACCTTACTATATTGTGACTTTTTTATGGCTTACTATTCTATTACTTTTTATACTTCCTATATGGTGACTTTTTTGTACCTTCCTTTACTATGACTTTTTTATACCTTACTATACCATAACTTTTTTTCCTTACTATACAATGATGGAGGCCATCTTGGATAATACCAACCACCCTCTCCACAACATCCTAGCAGGACAGAGAAGCAGCTACAGCTGCAGCAAACATCTCATCTCAATGCGCTGCAGA
Source organism: Seriola dumerili (assembly GCF_002260705.1). NCBI lineage: Eukaryota > Metazoa > Chordata > Actinopteri > Carangiformes > Carangidae > Seriola > Seriola dumerili. The sequence goes on from NW_019174586.1 coordinate 5,862,855, forward strand.
ACAGAGATGTTCACGAGATCCTTTGTTCCCACTGCCATCAGGCTATACAACATCTCAGCCAAAGGAATTGGACTGGTTTAATTACTATTGTTCATTTGTAATTAACTATTTTTATTATTATTATTATTATCAAAAATGAGCTAATGGACACATGAATTTCCCGTGGGGGATAAATAAAGTATGTATCTACCTATATATCTATCTATGTCTCTATCTACTTCCCTGCCTCTGGCTTCCAGTGTTCCCCATTCTTCTGCCACGTGTTTTCACCAGCCACCTGGATTCCTTGGACCCACTCCCCCTACACACATCACCATTGCCTTCGCCAAAATAAACTAACTTGGACGGTTATTGCTGGTGGATTCTGCCTTCTGTCTCTGCTCTGGGGTTCCACATCAGTTTTGACAGAGATGTAATAACTATACTATAATGTTTTTATGACATTTAATGCCTTACTATGAAAAACATTTTTTATGACTTTTTAGGCCCTATGCCTAACTGTGCTATGAGGTTTTATGATTTACTATACTATGATGTTTTTATGTCTTTTTATGACTTACTATACTATGACGTTTTTATGATGTTTCATGCCATATTATATTGTGACTTATTATAGTTATACTACGACCTTTCTGTGATGTTTTATGCCTTACCATATTATGACATTTTATGCCTCACTATACTGTGACGTTTTTTGCCATTTTTATTCCTTACTATACTATGACATTTTTTGCCATTTTTATGCCATACTATACTATGATGTTTTTTCCCATTTTTATGCCTTACTATACTGTGACATTTTTATGCCATACTATACTATGACGTTTTTTTCCATTTTTATTCCTAACTATACCATGACATTTTTTGCCACACTATGCTATAACGTTTTTTGCCATTTTTATGCCATACTATACTATGACGTTTTTTGCCATTTTTATGCCATACTATACTATGACGTTTTTTGCCATTTTCATGCCTAACTATACTATAACATTTTTTGCCATACTATACTATTACGTGTTTTGCCATTTTTATGCCTAATTATACTATGACATTTTTTGCCATTTTTATACCATACTGTACTATGACGTTTTTTGCCATTTTCATGCCTTAAAATACTATGACATTTTTTGCCATACTATACTATGACATTTTTTGCCATTTTCATGCCTTACTGTACAATATAATTTTTTGCCATACTATACTATGACGTTTTTTGCCATTTTAATGCCTTACTATACTATGACGTTTTTTGCCATTTTTATGCCATACTATACTATGACGTTTTTTGCCATTTTTATGCAATACTATACTATGACATTTTTTGACATTTTTATGCCTTACTATACTATGACGTTTTTTACCATTTTTGTGCCTTGCAATACTATGACATTTTTTGCCATACTATACTATGACGTTTTTTGCCATTTTCATGCCTTACTGTACTATATCATTTTTTGCCATACTATAGTATGACGTTTTTT
>NW_019174586.1:5870060-6070060 GCF_002260705.1 Seriola dumerili
TGCCATACTATACTATGACGTTTTTTGCCATTTTTATGCCTTACTATATTATGACGTTTTTTACCATTTTTATGCCTTACTATACTCTTATATTTTTTGCCATACTATACTATGACGTTTTTTGCCATATTTATGCCATACTATACTATGACATTTTTTATCATTTTTATGGCCTTACTATACTATGACGTTTTTTGACATTTTTATGCCATACTATACTATGACGTTTTTTGCCATTTTCATGCCTAACTATACTATAACATTTTTTGCCATACTATACTATGACGTTTTTTTTGCCATTTTTATGCCATACTATGACGTTTTTTGCCATTTTTATGCCATACTATACTATGACGTTTTTTGCCATTTTCATGCCTAACTATACTATAACATTTTTTGCCATACTATACTATGACGTGTTTTTTGCCATTTTTATGCCATACGATACTTTGACGTTTTTTTGCCATTTTCATGCCTAACTATACTATATCATTTTTTGCCATACTATACTATGACGTTTTTTGCCATTTTTATGCCATACGATACTTTGACGTTTTTTTGCCATTTTCATGCCTAACTATACTATATCACACTGTACTATATCATTTTTTGCCATACTATACTATGACGTTTTTTGCCATTTTTATGCCATACGATACTTTGACGTTTTTTTGCCATTTTCATGCCTAACTATACTATATCATTTTTTGCCATACTATACTATGACGTGTTTTTCCATTTTTGTGCCTAATTATACTATGACATTTTTTGCCATACTATACTATGACGTTTTTTGCCATTTTTATGCCATACGATACTTTGACGTTTTTTTTGCCATTTTCATGCCTAATTATACTATGACATTTTTTGCCATACTATACTATGACGTTTTTTTTCCATTTTTATGCCTTACTATACTATGACGTTTTTTACCATTTTTGTGCCTTGCAATACTATGACATTTGTTGCCATACTATACTATGACATTTTTTGCCATTTTCATGCCTTACTGTACGATATCATTTTTTGCCATANTATACTATGACGTTTTTTCCCATTTTTGTGCCTTGCAATACTATGACATTTGTTGCCATACTATACTATGACATTTTTTGCCATTTTCATGCCTTACTGTACGATATCATTTTTTGCCATATTATACTATGATGTTTTTTGCCATTTTTATGCCTTACTATATTATGACGTTTTTTGCCATTTTTATGCCTTACTATACCATGACGTTTTTTACCATTTTTATGCCTTACTATACTATGACGTTTTTTGCCATTTTCATGCCTTACTATACTATGACATTTTTTGCCATACTATACTATGACGTTTTTTGCCATTTTTATGCCATTCTATACTATGACATTTTTTGCCATTTTTATGCTATACTATACTATGACGTTTTTTGCCATTTTCATGCCTAACTATACGATAACATTTTTTGCCATACTATACTATGACGTGTTTTGCCATTTTTATGCCTTATTATACTATGACATTTTTTGCCATACTATACTATGACGTTTTTTGCCATTTTTATGCCATTCTATACTATGACATTTTTTGCCATTTTTATGCTATACTATACTATGACGTTTTTTGCCATTTTCATGCCTAACTATACGATAACATTTTTTGCCATACTATACTATGACGTGTTTTGCCATTTTCATGCCTTGGAATACTATGACATTTTTTGCCATACTATACTATGACGTTTTTTGCCATTTTTATGCCTTACTATACTCTTACATTTTTTGCCATACTATACTATGATGTTTTTTGCCATTTTTATGCCATACTATACTATGACGTTTTTTTATCATTTTAATGGCCCTACTATACTGTGACATTTTTTGTCATACTATACTATGACGTTTTTTGCCATTTTTATGCCTTACTATACAATGATGTTTTTCCCATTTTTATACCTTACTATACTATGATGTTTTTTCCCATTTTTATGCCATACTATACGATGACGTTTTTTGCAATACTATACTATGACATTTTTTGCCATTTAATACTATGACGTTTTTTGCCATTTTTGTGCCTTACAATACTATGACATTTTTTGCCATACCATACTATGACATTTTTTGCCATTTTTGTGCCTAAATATACTATGACATTTTTTGCCATACTATACTATGACGTTTTTTACCATTTTTATGGCTTACTATACTATGACATTTTTTACCATACTATACTATGACGTTTTTTACCATTTTTATGGCTTACTATACTATGACATTTTTTACCATACTATACTATGACGTTTTTTACCATTTTTATGGCTTACTATACTATGACATTTTTTACCATACTATACTATGACGTTTTTTACCATTTTTATGGCTTACTATACTATGACATTTTTTACCATACTATACTATGACGTTTTTTACCATTTTTATGGCTTACTATACTATGACATTTTTTACCATACTATACTATGACGTTTTTTACCATTTTTATGGCTTACTATACTATGACATTTTTTACCATACTATACTATGACGTTTTTTACCATTTTTATGGCTTACTATACTATGACATTTTTTACCATACTATACTATGACGTTTTTTACCATTTTTATGGCTTACTATACTATGACATTTTTTACCATACTATACTATGACGTTTTTTACCATTTTTATGGCTTACTATACTATGACATTTTTTACCATACTATACTATGACGTTTTTTACCATTTTTATGGCTTACTATACTATGACATTTTTTACCATACTATACTATGACGTTTTTTACCATTTTTATGGCTTACTATACTATGACATTTTTTACCATACTATACTATGACGTTTTTTACCATTTTTATGGCTTACTATACTATGACATTTTTTACCATACTATACTATGACGTTTTTTACCATTTTTATGGCTTACTATACTATGACATTTTTTACCATACTATACTATGACGTTTTTTACCATTTTTATGGCTTACTATACTATGACATTTTTTACCATACTATACTATGACGTTTTTTACCATTTTTATGGCTTACTATACTATGACATTTTTTACCATACTATACTATGACGTTTTTTACCATTTTTATGGCTTACTATACTATGACATTTTTTACCATACTATACTATGACGTTTTTTACCATTTTTATGGCTTACTATACTATGACATTTTTTACCATACTATACTATGACGTTTTTTACCATTTTTATGGCTTACTATACTATGACATTTTTTACCATACTATACTATGACGTTTTTTACCATTTTTATGGCTTACTATACTATGACATTTTTTACCATACTATACTATGACGTTTTTTACCATTTTTATGGCTTACTATACTATGACATTTTTTACCATACTATACTATGACGTTTTTTACCATTTTTATGGCTTACTATACTATGACATTTTTTACCATACTATACTATGACGTTTTTTACCATTTTTATGGCTTACTATACTATGACATTTTTTACCATACTATACTATGACGTTTTTTACCATTTTTATGGCTTACTATACTATGACATTTTTTACCATACTATACTATGACGTTTTTTACCATTTTTATGGCTTACTATACTATGACATTTTTTACCATACTATACTATGACGTTTTTTACCATTTTTATGGCTTACTATACTATGACATTTTTTACCATACTATACTATGACGTTTTTTACCATTTTTATGGCTTACTATACTATGACATTTTTTACCATACTATACTATGACGTTTTTTACCATTTTTATGGCTTACTATACTATGACATTTTTTACCATACTATACTATGACGTTTTTTACCATTTTTATGGCTTACTATACTATGACATTTTTTACCATACTATACTATGACGTTTTTTACCATTTTTATGGCTTACTATACTATGACATTTTTTACCATACTATACTATGACGTTTTTTACCATTTTTATGGCTTACTATACTATGACATTTTTTACCATACTATACTATGACGTTTTTTGCCATTTTCATGCCTTACTATACTATGACGTTTTTTGCCATTTTTATGCCATACTATACTATGACGTTTTTTACCATTTTTATGGCTTACTATACTATGACATTTTTTACCATACTATACTATGACGTTTTTTTCCATTTTTATGCCTTACTATGCTATGATGTTTTTTGCCATTTTTATGCCTTAGGCTACTATATTATGACATTTTTTGCCATACTATACTATGACGTGTTTTGCCATTTTTATGCCTTAGGCTACGATATTATGACATTTTTTGCCATACTAAACTATGATGTCTTTTGCCATTTTTATGCCTTAGGCTACGATATTATGACATTTTTTGCCATACTAAACTATGATGTCTTTTGCCATTTTTATGCCTTAGGCTACGATATTATGACATTTTTTGCCATACTAAACTATGATGTCTTTTGCCATTTTTATGCCTTAGGCTACGATATTATGACATTTTTTGCCATACTAAACTATGATGTCTTTTGCCATTTTTATGCCTTACTATACTATGATGTTTTTTGCCATTTTCATGCCTTACTATACTATGAAATTTTTTGCCATATAATACTATGATGTTTTTTCCATTTTTATGCCTTACTATACAATGACATTTTTTTGCAATACTATACTATGAGGTTTTTTGCCATTTTTATGCCATACTATACTATGAAATTTTTTGCCATACTAAACTATGATGTCTTTTGCCATTTTTATGCCTTACTATACTATGAAATTTTTTGCAATACTATACTATGAAGTTTTTTGCCATTTTTATCCCTTACTATACTATGAAATTTTTTGCCATACTATGACTTTTTTGCCATACTATACTATGACGTTTTTTTCAATTTTTATGCCTTACTATACTATGCCATTTTTATGCCTAACGATACTATGACATTTTTTGCCATTTTTGTGACTTACTATACTATGACATTTTTTTCCATACTATACTGTGACGTTTTTTGCCATTTTTATGGCCTTACTATACTATGACATTTTTTGCCATACTATACTATGACGTTTTATGCCATTTTTATGCCTTACTATACAATGATGTTTTTTCCCAATTTTATGCCATACTATACTATGACGTTTTTTGCCATTTTCATGCCTAACTATACTATAACATTTTTTGCCATACTATACTATGACTTTTTTTTGCCATTTTTATGCCATACTATGACGTTTTTTACCATTTTTATGGCCTTACTATACTATGACATTTTTTGCCATTCTATACTATGACGTGTTTTGCCATTTTTATGCCTTACTATACAATGTTTTTTTCCCATTTTTATGCCATACTATACTATGACGTTTTTTTCCATTTTTATGCCATACTATACTATGATGTTTTTTTTCCATTTTTATGCCTTACTATACTATGAAATTTTTTGCCATAATATACTATGACGTTTTTTGCCATTTTTATACCTTACTATACTATGACATTTTTTGCCATGTTTATCCCTTTCTATACTATGACGTTGTTTGCCATTTTTATCCCTTTCTATACTATGACATTTTTTGCCATTTTTATGCCTTATTATATTATGAAATTTTTTGCCATAATATACTATGACGTTTTTTGCCATTTTTATACCTTACTATACTATGACATTGTTTGCCATGTTTATCCCTTTCTATACTATGACGTTGTTTGCCATTTTTATCCCTTTCTATACTATGACGTTTTTTGCCATTTTTATGCCTTATTACATTATGAAATTTTTTGCCATTCTTATGCCTTACTGTATTATGAAATTTTTTGCCATACTATGATATTTTTTTCCATTTTTATGTCTTACAATAGTATGAAATTTTTTGCCATAGTATACTATGACGTTTTTTGCCATTTTCGTGCCTTACTATGACGTTTTTGCCATTTTTGTGCTTTACTATACTATGACATTTTTTTCCATTTTTATGCCTTACAATACTATGATATTTTTTGCCATTTTCATGCCTTACTATACTATATCATTTTTTGCCATACTATACTATGACGTTTTTTTCCATTTTTTGCCATACTATACTATGACGTTTTTTGCCATTTTTATGCCTTACTATACTGACATTTTTTGCCATATAATACTATGACATTTTGATATTTTTATGCCTTACAATACTATATTTTTTGACATTTTCATGCCTTACTTTACTTTATCATTTTTTGCCATACTATACTATGACGTTTTTTGCCATTTATATGCCTTACTATACTATGTTTTTTGCCATACTATACTATGACGATTTTTGCCATTTTTATGCCTTACTATACTATGACGTTTTTTGCCATTTTTATGCCTTACTATACTATGATGTTTTTTTTCCATTTTTATGCCTTACTATATTATGAAATTTTTTGCCATAATATACTATGACGTTTTTTGCCATTTTTATACCTTACTATACTATGACATTGTTTGCCATGTTTATCCCTTTCTATACTATGACGTTGTTTGCCATTTTTATCCCTTTCTATACTATGACGTTTTTTGACATTTTTATGCCTTATTATATTATGAAATTTTTTGCCATTCTTATGCCTTACTGTATTATGAAATTTTTTGCCATACTATGATATTTTTTTCCATTTTTATGTCTTACAATAGTATGAAATTTTTTGCCATAGTATACTATGACGTTTTTTTCCATTTTAATGCCTTACTATACTATGACATTTTTTGCCATTTTCATGCCTTACCATACTATATCATTTTTTGCTATACTATACTATGACGTTTTTTGCCATTTTTATGCCATACTATACTGACATTTTTTGCCATATAATACTATGACATTTTTTGATATTTTTATGCCTTACAATACTATATTTTTTGCCATTTTCATGCCTTACTTTACTTTATCATTTTTTGCCATGCCATACTATGGCGTTTTTTGCCATTTATATGCCTTACTATACTATGTTTTTTGCCATACTATACTATGACGATTTTTGCCATTTTTATGCCTTTCTATATTATGCTGTTTTTTGCCATTTTCATGCCTTACTATACTATGACGTTTTTTACCATTTTTATGCCTTATTATACTATGACATTTTTTACCATTTTTATGCTTTACTATACTATGACCTATTTTGCCATTTTTATGCCTTACTATACTATGACATTGTTTGCCACGTTTATCCCTTTCTATACTGATGTTGTTTGCCATTTTTATCCCTTTGTATACTATGACGTTTTTTCCATTTTTATGCCTTACTATACTATGATATTTTTTGCCATACTATGCTATGACATTTTAACATTTTCATGCCTTACTATACTATGATGTTTTTTGCCATTTTCATGCCTTACTATACAATGACATTGTTTGCCATTTTTATCCCTTTCTATACTATGACGTTTTTTGCCATTTATAATGCATTACTTTACTATGACGTTTTTTTCCATTTTTATGCCTCACTATACTGACATTTTTTTCCATTTTTATGCCTTACTATACTATGAAATTTTTGCCATACTATACTATGACATTGTTTGCCTTACTATACCATGTTTTCATGACTTTATGCCGTACTATGTTATGACTTTTTATGCCTTAGAATACTATGATGTTTTTATGCCTTATTATAATATATTTACTTCTTTTTTTGCCTCACTATACTATCTCTTTTTTATGACTTTTAATGCCTTACTATATTTTTATGAATTTTATGCCTTACTATACTATGTTGTTTTTGTGACTTTTTATACCCCACTATACAATGATGTTTTTATGCTATACAATACTATTTTTTTATGACTTTTTATGCCTCACTTTACTATGACATTTTTATACCTTACTATACTATGACGTTTTTATGCCCTATAGTACTATGTTTTTATGACTTTTTGTGCCTTACTATACTACGACATTTTTATGCCTTACTATATATACACTATGTTTTTATGACTTTTTATACCTTACTATACTATGATATTTATGACTTTTAATGCGTTCCTAATCTATAACGTTTTATAACTTTTCATGCCTTTATATACTATGTCCTATAAATTATGTTTTTTATGCCTTACTATGACATTTTTATGCCTTATAATACTGTGATGTTTTTATGCCATATTATACTATGACGTTTTTATGCCTCAGTATAGTATGTGATTTTTCTGACTTTTTATACCCCACTATACAATGTTTTTATGACTTTTTACACCTTACTATACTATCACGTTTTTATGACTTTTTATTCCTTACTATATTTTTGACTTTTAATGCCTTACTATTTTATGACGTTTTTATGCCATATTATGACGTTTTATTACTTTTTATGCCCTACTATGCTATGTCGTTTTTATTACTTTTTATGCCTTATGTCACCTGAACACGACAATTTAGAATTAGATCTCGTTGAAAAGGGGGCACCAGTCCTCAGGGAGGACAACATTGAATAATTTCATTGATGGAGGCAATATCCCGTTATTACAGTGAGGAATTCTCACGGTGTTTTTTCGCAGTTCAGCCTTGGTGGAGTTTGCCAGGAAACTTTCTGTCTTAGGCATTTTTGATTTCTTGTTGGCTTCTCTGCAGGCAGTCGTGGGCAGGTTGAGTTATCTGCCAGCGTCTCTTGTGGGTTGATGCAAAATGAACTCTAATGCACTTACCTTTTGCTGAATAACTTTAGAGGAGGAGAGCGTTAGCCAGATTACTCTAAACTGTCCCAAATCTTTGACTTGGTTTAGGCTATAAAAATAGAAGATTGCGTTCATGTCTGACATGCTGCTGCTTCAGGAGACCGCAACGTAAAAAAGGACACTCAAGGCACCTGTGTGAGCTGCCCAGTTAGCACACCTGTTCTCTTGCTGCTCCTCAGCCTGTCGCTGTCAGGCTGTCGCTATGGGAACAGGTGCCGGTTTAGTAGTTAAAGTTAGCTTAGCCTACATATTAAAAATGAACAATAAAATTGCAATATATCATTTTTTAACAAAACAAATATCAACACTAGCAGCCATACTATCAAAGACCTTAACCAGGTCCTGTCACTTCATATCTTATAACCACACATAGAAGATACATGCTCTTACTTTGAAAAGTGGAAATGGCATCGTCAGCAGGTGATCACGTGTTTTCCGAAAGTGGCCGAGTGATTCAATTTGTCGATTTTGATTCAGACTGGCGGAAGGTTTGTTTCAAAACTCCATGTATGTAAAATTGAAATCCACAAGTGTAGAATTAAGATCCACAAATGCTTTTCCGCATCACAAATAGAAAATTGATACACAAATGTCTGTTTGAAAGTTGTAAATGTTCGCAAGATATTCGCAAATGCCTTTCATTTATTTGTATATTAATTGAGTGTATTCACAGATTAAAAAAAATTATTTGTGGAATTTGTTTGGGTATTTATAAATCCGTTTTATATTTGGGAGACATTTTTGTGAATCTTCAAATTTATTATTTATGTTTGTGTTTTATGCGTTTATATGTGAGTAAACATTTACGCACGGGTTGCCTATCTGTTCACACAAATAATATTGAAACAAATCTACCTCCATAAAAAGCAAGTTATTTAACAAATAGTGTCAAATATTAATTTAGTATGAAGTGAGAGAAACTCACTCACCGCTGAGCTCCGCAAAATCCTCCTACAATCCTGCACACGTCGTCCACCACCCTGGTTTATTTAGTAATAAGTCCACTGAATATAAAATCTATATTCTTCTTCACATGGAATAAATTAATCCATGTTTTAATGATGAGAAATCAAGCTAAATGACGACAATTTCTATTTTTCTTACACACTAAGCACTGTTGAGCACTGCAGGGAGGTCGGCGAGTCCCCAATTAGACTAATTACACCTTACAATCACACATCAAAGACCACGCCCACATCAGAGCAGCATTAAGTGTCTAGACATTTTGCTTCAGAAAACGCAGCAATACTAACAATAATAATAATACATTATAATATTGATTGTCTACATCACTTTTGTTGCAGCTGTTCAAGGTGGAGCTAATACTTGTAAAGTCTTATTGATATAATAATATACTAATTCATTTGTTTATATTTTGTATTATTATCTGAATCTGAAAAGTAACAAGAAACTAAAGCTGACATATAAATGTAGTGGGGTAAAAAGTATATTTTCCTCCCAAGTATGAAAAATATATAAAAAATATCATTAAAATATATATAAAGTATAAAGCAGCATAAGGAATATATATAGTTCAATATCAATATTCTAATATTGTAGGATATGTAGAGGATGCACAGTTAGAAATAAAGTTTCCCACTGTCCTTAAAATATATCACCAATTTTTATTTTTTATTTTGTGCTTACATTTACTTGACAAATCAGGCGTCTTTTTAGTTAATGGCAGATATTATTTTGTATAATGAAATTCCTCTATTGTTCAATGACATTTTCCATCAAACCAACATCTTTAGTGTGTCAGAGACCCCAAAAGGTGACAATACAGGCAGATACAAACCATCACTGAAAAGCTGCTCACTGTATGCTGACTTCAGACTTGATGGAAAATGAACATAATCCATGTACCTGTCTGCCCATCCTTCTGCTTCCATTTGTACAAAAAACCTTGCTGTGTATCTGTTCACAATGAACAGAGGATAAATTAAACTTGACAGAGGAAGTTCTGTTCAGCTGAGTCAAAATAAACATCAGTCCCTATTGTCTTGTTGAAGGAATATCCCTGTGTTCATGTATATTCTTATCTGTTCAACCGAAAATAAAAAAAAAATGTGACAGGAACAGGATTCTCATTTTATACAAAACATCCTAAAGTGCTAAATGCATAATGTTACAATTTCAGACAAAGGAGCACAAGTCAGTTTAGAGCATTTTTGCAAAGTAAGCCTGCTTAGTATTTGTGTTGTTAATTCAACTTGTTTCAAGTCTGAAGGTTTCCAATCATTTGTGGAAACAGCTCACAAGCTTAAAACTATGAACATACACAAGTCCAACCTTCACAAACCACAACCTCACAATATCAACCGTTTAGTTCACAACATCCACTAATTATGATATTAAAAATATAATATCTGCACTGAGTAAGAACATCATTCATCTGAAAACTTCAAGGAGCAGCCTCACCTCAAGGTCCATTTAGTAGCTGTTTTGGAGCTTTCAACCAGGTCCTTTTTGTTTTCACATTAACCCTTTAGTGATGTGCATGCTGCAACACTGAAGTGCACATCCCACCTGCACACACATGAACACGCACGCACGCTCTATGCTATTTACCAGCATTCCTACTTGATGATACCCAACAAAAAATAAAAGTAGGATGTGGAGTGGAGCTCTGGGAACATGGAGCACACATTAAACTTTTTAGGAAGGTGCAGCAGCTGATGTTTCCACATAAAGAGTGTCTGCATTATGAGGCATGTCCAAATGTTACCTTATCAAAAAGCTCTAAATATAACTGTGTGCTCCAGACCTCAGCACTCCAGATCCTGTCCCAGTTGTTCTGTCTGTTGAGGCAACAATATGAGCTCCAAATCCATGTCTGGAGATTTCTGCAGACAACAGGAATATTCAGTGATGGATCACTGACAGTGTCTCCAGCAAGTTTCAAGTTACTCCAAGTTTTATGATGAAATCATATGAAGTCAAAAACCAACAGTAACAACTTTCTGGAAGACACGAAAAAACACATTCAATCTTAAATGTATGATTTGTAACATGGGTGGAAGTAACATAGCACACATGACCTGTGAATTGATTAAATATAAAAAAAAAAACAACAGTACAGTCTTTTAAGTATTTTATATACTTCTTGGTCAAAGGGCTTAGAAATGACAGCAGGTTGTGTCCAGTTTCTCTGTGATTTTTTGGAAGATTGTGGACAGAGGTGAAAGGTTGGCTGAGAAAACCTTTCATCAAACAGCTTCTATAAATCTCTTTTCTTAATAGAATCAAAGCTATGGCACCAGTCAGTCAGCTAAATAACTACACCTAAAATATAGCCACCATTATCTGAATGAATGTCAGTAGAGCAGTGTAACATTATTAGGATGAGAGAACTTTGATATGAATAAATGCAGTGTAATCAATTGAACCAAAACAATAAATAGAAAATCTTAAACCTGCATCTTTTGCATTATAGTTTTACAGCTGAATTTCTACAGTGCATTTTGACACACTCCCTTAGACAATGAACAGAAATAATTAATCATTTCAGTTTGTTACTAAGCGATAAAAACATCTCCAGCATTATTCTGATTCTGATCATTAGAACTGGCACATTTTCTTATAATTTCTGATGAAATTATTGGCCTTTAAGTGTTGAGTTTAAATGCTCCCATGAAGACATCTGACAGCAGGTCAGTGATCCAGTTGGTCGGTCAGAAAGACAAGGCAGACATCCGACCAGGCCAATCGGTGAGTCAGCCATCCAGCCAGTCAGCCAGCCGGTTTGTAGCAGTCAGTGCAAGTGTTCAGTGCATCAGTAGTGTGTCGAACAAACAATCAAGTCCCACTGCATCAAATCAGATCAACTGGTTTGGGTCTGAAGCCACAGAAGTGGTTCTCAACCTCTTTGAAAACAATCTCAAAAATATTAAATATGATACTTAATTTGCATATAAGATGTTTTCAGCATTCTTTAAATTATCTTGCAGCTCTCTAGGTCTTTAGGTTGAGGACAAATACTGGAAACTGTAGGCTTTGCTAACAAGCACAGCAGCTCTCTGCAAAGCTGGTTTTCTTTTAGTTGAAAAGCCGGAGCTGCTGACGATCGGCACAGGAATCAATCAACTTGGTTCATTTCACAGGATCAAGCTGAGCAAATTGTTGCCATAAGATGATTAATATTATAGGAATTGTGGCAAGTCTCAATTTTAAGAAATGGCTCCCATGGCGTGCCTGGGTTTCCAGGATTATTGCAGCAACACTGGTAACACTGTAAGCAGAGTCTGTCTGAAATTTAGTGAACGAGATTTGTGCAGTCGATCGATTGAGTTGATGTTTCCGTCAGCTGGTGCATTGAAGTATTCAGTTCCCTGGGTTTGATAAAGTCCATCACATGAACGCCACCTTTACACCACTGAGCATCTAAAGCACTTCACTCGGTTTGGCCTATCGATGTCAGCTGCTTCCTGACAAAAAGTCTTCCCAACATCAGCGTCTGAGTGAGTCTTACGTCAGCTGATACAGCTGCGTGTTATGTGCTTGGGATTTGGAAAACCTCTCACTAAGACAGACTAAGAGTTATTTTAAGCCTGCGCTCCTGTGGCTATTGCTTTTTATCCAGTGCAACAATGTCCTTAAGAGTCAGGATCTCACAGGGCTTAAATGGAAATAGCTTGGAGACAGCAACAAAATCAGGATGTGCGTTGGCGCCAAACCGTCAACATCCATCCGTGATTGTGTCAGCTGAGATTGAGAGCCTCCCGTCCATTTGGACAGCTTTATCACAGGCGTTACTTCTCTGCTTGCCTGTTGAGCTTCAGGCGTCATTGTGAGTCTCTGTGAAACTGGCTGTCGATGCAGAGCTGATGCTGTAGGATGACTGTGGTCATAATGGCTTGTCAATCACTGCAACTCCTGAAGAAGTGAGAACATGACAGACAGTGAGACAGAGAGAAACCGCTACATACACAGGCAAAATGTCATATTATATTGCCTGTGGTATGATCAGTTGAGACATACCGGCGTAGCTGCGTCCGTTGCTCATGTTGGTGGGAATGAGGCTCCATTTGTCTGTGGCTGGGTTGTAAAACTCTACAGAGGAGAGGTTACAGGACCCGTCGTCTCCTCCAATCACATACAGCAGTCCATTAATGGCACAGACACCTGGAAGAGAGAGTTTAAAATTTAACATCTTTGTTTGATCCTTATATATTTCCCTTCACCCACCCTACCAAAACTAGCAATTCACATTATAAAATTCCTGATAATGCTTACATAAAATATAGTCTGTAAGGGCAACAAAATTTAAATTTGTCATTATATGTGCATCAGGATACAGGTACGGTTCATTTTGTTATTATGAGAAGAACCTACAGCAGAGTGTTTTGCTCCTGGAGATAATCTGCTTTGTGTTTTTAATGGGTTGTACCTCATGAATGTCTGTCTACAGTAAGGTCTTTTATCAAGTTGGTACTTACATACTTGCAACCTAAAAATAATAGCTGTTGCCTGGAAATGTATTTGTGATTATATAGTTGTTGGTAAAGTCTTGAAACCACAGGATCAAAAACTGAAACTTTTGCAGATTTTACCATGAAAGCTCAATAGCGATGGCCATGACCAATGATCTTGATGATAAAGGATTTAAGGGATGTGTGATTCTGTGGGCGATATCTGACCTGCATTTCGTCTGCACATGTTCATGTCACAGACCAGTCTCCAGCTGTTGGTGTGTGGGTCGTAAACTTCAACACTCTTCCTCACTAGAGGTCCGTCATGTCCTCCGGCTGCATACAGCTGACCACACAACACTCCCACACCTGGACAGAAAGACAAGAGGAGGCACCAGTGTGAACACAGATGAAGTAGTAGTTGTAGATGAAGTTGTACTGTTGTCATAATACCATTTGATGTAATACACCATTCTGATTTAAAAATATCAAAACTTTTGATGCTACAACACTACAACAAAGTAGAGCTATCTAATGTTGCTCTTCTTTTGACTGTGTGACCTATTACAAATTCGTAGAGTCCGATTTGGCTGATCAAAAGCCAAACACATTTTGTGAACAAACTGACTCTTTAATAAAATCCACTACAGCAATTAAACACTGTTTACTGATAGTTGTGTTGTTTCTCAGGTTCTTGTGTGTACAATTACAGACAAAGTTCACCAGGTGGCACTGTTGCTCCAGATAACACTTTTGATAAAACCAAAATACTGCATCATTTACTACAACACAGTATCAACTAAAAACTAAAAATCTCCAGTTTGTAAACATGTCTCTTTTCTGTAGAGCCACTATTAAGGGTGAAAGAAGTCTTGTTTTGTTGTAGTGTGCATAATGTACTTTGTACTGAATGTAGAGTAAGATAAAGTGTGTATGTGTGTATGTGTGTGTGTGTGTGTTTACCTGCTCCACTGCGCCGTGTGCTCATGTCAGCCACATAGCACCACTGATCAGTGACAGGGTCATACTCTTCCACTGTACTAAGACACTGACGGGATGCTCCATCGTAGCCTCCTACTGCATACAACTTACCTACAGACACACAGACACACGGTCATTAAAAATCAGTAGCATTTGGATTTTGTATTTTTGTTGAAAGAGCATTTGAGAAAACCCAGGTCACACACACTTCAGTCTTACCATCGACCACCCCTACACCCACACTGCTACGTCGGGTGTTCATGGAGGCCACATACAGCCACTCATTTGTTTTATAATTGTAGGCTTCTACTGTCGACAGACCTGAACGAGAGAGAAACAGGGATAGAAAGATACAAAAGAGAGAAGAACAGAAAGGCTAGAAAATTAGTGAGAGACTACATGTGTGTTGATCAATCTGTGGGTGTTAACATTCTGCATTCAGCTGGTAGATGTGTTAAGAGAAGAGAGGAAAATGGCTCCCCTGTCTCTTGTGTTTACTGTTAACACTGTAGTAGACAGTTTTGCTACTGCAAGCAATTACATCTTCTCACCCTCAGGTGGTAATGAGCGAGAGAGGACACAGCCACATAATGATGCTGAGTCAGATGGGGAAATTTGTTTTAAAGAACTGAACAGGGAAACTCAATCAGAATCTTGCTCAGTCGAACCAAGTATTTTACTTTACCTGCCTCATCTTTAGTGCTCATACATTGTTCGTCTCCAATTTCACTTCTTCCAGACATTTCTTGACTGAATCTGTACATTTTTAGTTATCTGCCTTCTTGCAGCTACACCACACCAGAGTAGACCATAATACCTCACTTCACATCACATTATTTTCCAACAATGTGTCACAGATTTTTGTAATTTTGCAGTTCTTTCAGAATCTGGAAAATATTTTAATCTGGCCTGTTTTGGAAAAGATGTGGTCAATTTCTGTGTGTGTTCTGAGTGATACACACCCAGAGGCTTTTAACCATCAAAAACAATGTCATAAAAAGGTTCTATTTGGCTCAAATGCTTTACAAGATCGTGCGATAAAGCATGAGAAGTAGCAACTATGACACAGCACCTAAAAGTATAAGGTTGTTTCAAAGTTTTATTATTTTAAAGTCTTGCGCAATATCTATAATTACAGCTTGTATTTTACTTGAGATATTCCCCAAGAAACATATTTCAACACAAAACACTGTAATACTTTCTGAAACAAGTAATAAAAGAAATTCTGAGAATTCTCCCGAACTTTTTTTTTACTTTTCAAGATTAGAAAATTTTCAAATGCATTGATCTCCAGATGTGCACAGCAACTGTTAATTAAAAAGTGGAAAAAGATAAGCATTAACTAACTACTAATAACTACTGCAGCCACAATTGTGCAACCCTATGATGTGTATGTAACTGTGTGTGTAGGTTTGTACCTATACTTCCATTGAAGCCACCCACAGCATACAGTAAATCCCCCAACACAGCAGCTCCCAGTGTACTGCGTCTCTCCTGCATACTCGCCACTGCACTCCACTGGTCTCTCACTCCGTCATACACGTCCACCGTCCGTTCCCGCAGTGAACTGTTGAAACCCCCGACTGCAAACACACGGCCTGCCATGGAAACAACACCTGGGGAAAGTAGGAGAGAATAAAATCAATTATTCAAAAACTGTAAGACAAATTCATGATTTGTGGAAATGTATTAAAATGTGTTCATGGAGCCTTTCTATTTCTGGGTGATTATGCCCACACTAGTGGTTTTGGAGGTGTTACCTCATTACAACAGAAAAAGCCAACCTAAAATTTTTAGATATACATTTTTTTTACTTTTCAGACAATTGACTATTCAGTTCATCTCACTTCACATAGACTTGAATCTTGTATAGTTCAGGAAAACAATTGTAGGGTACATTTCATCTGCTTTAAATTTTGTCCAAATGTTAGGTTACTGAAGCTCAAAAATTCAATTTTTGTCAGTTGATGTGTTGACTGAACTCCATGGAGGAGGAATTTTGCATTGTTATATGTATTGTCAGATATTTCTGTTATTGTGTCACTATACTGCAAAATNTTTTGTCCAAATGTTAGGTTACTGCATGGAAGTGCAGGTGCAACAGGGACTACTTCACTTGAACGGAGAGGAATTTTTAAGATATGCTGTTAATTACACCAATAAAATTTGTGAAGCTCAAAAATTCAATTTTTGTCAGTTGATATGTTGACTGAACTCCATGGAGGAGGAATTTTGCGTTGTTATATGTAGTGTCAGATATTTCTGTTATTGTGTCACTATACTGCAAAATCATATTCAGCATGGAAAAGGTGCTAGTCACACCCTAAGCAGCCACCCCAGTCATGCACAAGATACTGTACATATACTGACCTGCCCGGCAGCGTCTTGAAGGAAGGTCAGCTACTTGGTACCAGCGGTCTTCCTGGAAGTCGTAACACTCCACACTGCGGATTGCCTTAGGAGCCTGACCGCCAACTACAATCATCACCTGTACATGCACGTGCGCCCGCCCGCAAACACACACATACACACACAAACAGAGTCAAGGCTAGACAGTTGAATCACTTAAGTGTGTTTACAAAAGAGAAGAAACTATAATTAATACTGTGAGTTCACGTTTTGTCTGTCAGCGAGCGGCATGTGAGATGTTTGTGTGTGTTTGTTTACCTTAGGGATGCTGATAGGTGTCCTTGGTCGGGTTCTGTCTGTCTTGATGAGGTGCCGCTGGTCGGCAGGCAACAGGTGATACTTCATTGCTTCTATAAGAAAATCTTTACAGGTGTTGTTGTTCTTTATCAAAGCCTCTTCCTCCACAATCTGAAACAGGGACACAATTCAGCCAAATGTCACCAAACATCATAACTGTAAAAACACCAAGTTGTGGTGCCGGTGGACAAGGGGATAAATTGACAGAATATATATATATATGTAGAAGAACAAGTTTGATATTACCGACTACCCAGCACACACATCACGCACAATTAAGAGCACTTCATTTTAAGGCACTGTGGTGTACTAAACTGATTTTTAGGCTTTCTTCTTAACACACTTTTGAAAAGACAAAAATGTGTTGATCAACTGAAGCACGCTGGTGAAGAGCACCAACCCTATCTGAAGGTATTAAGTTAAAGGCATATGGACTTGTTGTTACGTGAAGACTCTTTCAAACTGAAGCAGCATCTTGGTTAATTCACTAAACATCTCCAGGCCCTTAGTACAGTATTTCTAGATAACCTATGACCTGGATGATTTGGTGTTTGGTGTTACTCACAACTTAATCTAACGTATATCTAAGTTTAGTTACATTTTTTATGTAAGTAACATGCACAATAACACAGTGTTCAGTGTGACGTGGACAGGGAAAAGGATGAAGATTTTAGAGAAAGCAGAGCAGAACAGAAAATGTATTTTACCTGTACCAGGTAATCCCTGGAGAGTAGTGGAAGTCTGACATGCTCCATCAGTTTGGGCATGTGCTCCAAACGAGCCGGCTTATCATGCTTGATCCAAGCTATCATAGCCTCAAACACCTGGGAGAGAGATGGAGAGCTGAGTCAGAGAGCAGTGAGGGAGAGAACAGAATAGAGTAATAAAAATAGAAATACATGGAGACAAAGACTCAGAGACTGAGTGAATAATTAAGATGTATTCACATTTTTAATTCAAAGTCCTTGTCTTTGACCAAGAAATGCAATGATTCAAGTTTTACACTTGAGCTGAATTTCCTCACCTAAGGACATCCGGTCAATCACTGCATGAGATGCAGTGTTATTCACGGTTTTAGACAGTTGTTTTTCTGATGTTGAAAGGGTGTGAGGGGGGGTGGGTTGTTATACACTGTTCAATGACTTACAAGTACTCTGTTTTAAGCATTCAGACATTCTGAGTGTGGACATTGCACATGCCACGCCTCACATGCTCAACAATTTCACTCACTGTCTGTGTGAAATGCATCGTTCAAGCTGTAGATACTGTGCTCTTTCATAGTGAATTGCTTGTGCTTCACTGTCAGCACACTGAAGGTGGCAGACCTTTATTTTACACCCCTTTCTATCCAAAACAGGATTTGGTGAAGGCACCACACCCTGTCAGTAATGTGCTGATTCAAATTCACTGATTTACACACATTCACACTTGATCATCTCCTGTTGGCCTGTGGAGCAGCTCCACTGGAGCAAACGAGGGCCTAAGTACCGCTTCTGTTGTGCACAAAGGGATATTTATAATGATTGCTGAGAGAGAGAAGGTCAATACTCGACAGACTTTCTTCTCTTCCAGGGTTTGAACGAGCCGACCTCTAAACTCAAACCGCAAACCTTATACCAACACACAGCATAAGCTATTTCGAATTTAGATTTACACAAGCCACAAAAATGGACACACGTGCATATTGTAATACAATCCAACACAATGGTACTGTAATAACAAGTGTAATTCTTATAATGTAGCGCTGCGTGTTGGTGTGTGTGGGTGTGAGTGTTGCATTAAATACTGATACTACTTCTGCTGGATTTCTGCTGCCGATAGCTACAGCCTATGTAGCTGACTTCGCATGACACCACACAAACTGTAATTAAGTGGAAAAAATAGTTTTAACTCTAAGTTGGAGATATCAGGATCTCTTATTTCAATGAAATTAACTCCATAGTGTCTACAAACTAGAGGCAACATGGCACTAAACATGAATACGGTTTAACTCCGATTATGTGAAATGAACCATTCGAGCTGTACCTACGTATTTCTTGTAGTTGTTCCCAGCAGGATATCAGCATCAGAGGTGGCAGACCCCTGATACTTCAGCTAATTAAATAAGAAGCTATGCACTGTTTACTTGTATGTGGTTTCACCTGCACATTTATCTAATGCAATAAAAATATCCAGGGTAATAAACTGGATTAAATTCTATTTATCTGTCGTGACTACAGGGTTAGCAATGGGGGATAACCAACTTAAATGTGTGAAAGCTCCCACGATCAAACAACAGGACGTTTTTCCACATCCTCAAAATGTGCCACAGGACTGAATTAACACACAAACAAACTGAACAAGGACAAAAGTCGATGAATCCCACATCTTTTAAAATTAATGCAAAAGATGTGGGCGGTTATAGTATTTATACTTTTGTATTGATCCACCAACAATAAATGAGCAGATATTTCAGTGGGAACTGATTTTGTCTCCAGATGAAGCTGGATGGACAGTGACATTATGACAGTGTCTGGCTCCCTGTGTGTCTATGTTTGACTGAACCAGTCACCGTGACCGCTGCTGCCCTGACAGCAGAATGACACATAGATGCTCCCTCTGACTCCTCCTGTTGACTGACTAACAGCAAACAGAGATGCCATCCTCTGGAATATGTCTGCTGGCCTAAGTCAGATAATCAGACACAGCAAGTGTGATGAGGACATCTGCCTTTAATACAGCTCCAGATCTTTCTCTGCTCCCATTAGAGCTGTCCCAGAGTCAGGATTAGAGTCGGCATCTCTAATCAATGCATCAACTCCTGGGGATCGGTTTTTTTGTCATCTTCTGTGTATTAACTGGTCAGATGCTTGCAGTTAATTGGTTCATGCCTTTTCTTCTTCATCATTATATCTTATCTGCAAATAGGAGAAATATATATATCGTTCACTCTCCTGCATGTGTTGTGTCAGCTCAGCCTCCCCACACCATCCTCCTGTATGTGACTCACTTTTTACCTAAAAACTTTGAGTTTTACTGTCTTTGTTCACCATCTGAGATGTGAAAACATCAGATTTCCAAACAGTCAGAGACAGTAAAAGTTGACATCTTGGTCATAGCTCAGTAATGAAATCCTACTGCACCGCAGAGTGTCTCTTCTACGCTGTCAGCCGGCCACCAGTGCGGAGAGAGATGGAGCAGCCGACAGAAACGAGTCGCACTGTTAAGCATTGTGGTGCCCTCCATCTCCATCACCCATCTCTACTTCCATCATAGTTACTTTTGTGGTTTGGACTCGGTTTGTAAAGTTTACAGCCTGCCACACTGTTGCTCCTGTGTACTGCGAGGCAGCTAAATAAAAGTGCAGTGAGTTGTCTCACAAAATGCAAGTCGACCTGGCGTCTTCTTAACTGATGCATTGACTCATCGACTTATAGGAGGAGCCCTCGCTCCCATTATACCTAACATTTCTGAAAAGTCATTTGTTATTATTATTATATTTATTTATTTTGTGTTCCTGGAAAATCCCTTATGAATATAATTCTCACATATCTTTTCACGTTCAAGGAAACAGGCTACACTTTGATAAAAAGTTGAAGTGTGTGTCTGCGTTGTGCTGTCTGACCTTCTCCTCCGTGGAGACTGTGAGTTTGTCGCTGGAGATGAGGCCGCACACTTGCTGCAGAGTAAGGCCTAGAAATTCCTCACCCTGCACCACCTCTGTGAAATGCTGCTCTGAGAGACACAAACATGCAGGGTTACACACAACACAACTAATTATTTCACCTAATAACCTGAGAGGGTGTCTCTGGTATCCTTTTCACCATTTGACACTGTCACTTTCAACATGACATTTTCACACTCTCTGGACATCGTGCAGTTTTCCAAACATTTCAGCATATTTCAACCGTTACATTAAAGCCCCACCACCTACCACACCACACAGTGGCAAAGATGACTCAGGATTCGTGTTGTGAACAGCGGGAAACTTACCAGCGTATGCGTGGGCCTGGTTGAGAAGCTGTGTGCATGTGTGCAGGTCAGCAAAGGCTCTGATGCCCAGACAGTTGGTGGGGTGAAGCTGAGACTGCAGGAACTCGCAACAAACCTGACGGACATCCATCAGCTGCAGGAGACTCGCTGCTGGCAGCAGAACCTGCAAAGAGGACACAAAAAGTCAATTTAAAGAAGAACTTATGCCCAAAGTGTTAACAAAATGAAATGGTAGAGCACAGTTAAATACCACCCACAGCCAAAGAAAGGTGAGTTAGCCATTTATCAGAACAACCGCTCTCCCTCCAATTAACTCATTACTTCAACAATCTTACTGGTCAGTCAATCAATTTGTGCATTAATCAACAAGCTACTCAACAATCTATAACGCAGTTATCTAGCAATCAGTCCATAAAGCTGATCAACAAGCCAAACATAAGCCTCTGTCAATTAGTCAGCAGGCCAGAAACAATTAGTCAATTTTAAACAATTAGTTAATAGACAGAAAATTAACATTTTTTGATAATTTTGATAATCAATGTTTTTTTGTCATATATTACAGTACAGTGACAGTGAGTAAAGTAATGTATGTATTCGCACTGCCATATTAGACAGCAGTACATCAGCCCTTGAAAACACATCAAATTTAATGTAGTTTGACACCTACAAATGAACCTAGATACTGTGTAAAACTGATGATTGTAACATTATGATACGCACTAAATTTGTATCTTCTTTGACTTAAATGTTGCAATAGTCATTCATCAACACTGCCACATTATATAAACATGTATCCATACAGGTACTTGTCAGAGGGATTGTAACATTTTATTCTGTCTCTATTGCTCAGGCCTGCAGTCGTCTTAGGTCTGTTAGCCAATCAGTTAGCAAAACAGGCAGGCAATGTACTGTTCAAACAGTGATGCTAAAAGACAAAGCTACCCTTTGATACGTCCCTACACATTAGCTTAACTAGGTCAGTGAGACAGTGTCTGTCTGCACACTCACTCATCCTCTGAGTGTGCACTGTTACTGTCTCCTCAGTTTTCCAGCTGCCCTGAAGGCTTATGTTTTCTAAAAGGGAGCATCAGGCCCGCTTGAGCTGTGCTTACAGCAGCTGTGACACACACAGACAGGCCTGAGGGTAGCACATACTAATACTGGGTAGGGCCTCTCTTTGCTCTAAAAACAGCCTCAGTTCAGTGACTTTGGGTTTCTGTATATAAGTGCATGAATAAGCAGCTGTGCAGGTGTACCTAATAAAGTGCTTGCTGACTGTATGTGAAGAAATGAAAAGTAATGCAACCTTTTACTGAATATTAGCCCCTAGTCAAAACACACGCGTCACACATTTACAAGTGAGCCAATCAGGCAAGCACGCTGCTAACAGTGGGAGGATTTCCTGCTTCTCTCCATGCACACTTCCTGTACTAATAATCAGAGGAAATATCCAGCCTGCAGCTTGATCCTGGTGCATTTATTCAACCCCGCAACAGAGCCATGCAGACACCAGGAGTTAATGCCACAGAGATAAACAAGGTCTCAGTCCTGTGCTTTCACAGCAAAGTACAGCTCACAATCATTACCAGCTCTTACATCCTTTGTGGTAAATGTCTACTCCTCAGGCAGGTTCATTGTGGCCATTCTGAAACTTCAACTGAAAAACCAGATAATTAAAGGGATCAGGCCTTAAGGGACGACTTCCCTTGTGACAGGCAAAAACAGTGACATCCCTTGTGACAGACAAAAACAGTGACATCTATAAAATCATTCAAAAGAATAAAAACAGCACTTTACCAACCAGCTATGTCACTTTTAAAAGTTCATTACACATCATGCGTATTTTGCATTAATAGTGTAGAAAAAGAGGGTTAAAAAGTTTGCAATAAACACTGTAACTACTGCAAACAGCTTATCAAGAATCTTGCCTGAAACTGTTGTTTCCCCTCAACAATTTCTGTAGGCTTGTTTGCCATTATTTTCAGATCCAACTAGTTAAGTTATTTTTCTGAGTTGTGCTCAAACTGGTGAGGAAAAACAAAAGATGTTTCCTTCTCAACAACAAGGAAGTTCTGTAACTGTGTGACTAATACTGTGAGCCCAGATCTTTTTGCTAAGAGCAACAGTGCTACTTCGAGTTATCATCATCCGCACTGTAAAACAGCGAGAAAATGTGACAAAGATGAACTGAGCTAGTGTTTTGAAATACTGTTCCTCAGGCAGCAGCGACATGTTACTTGTTCAAAACTGAATCCTTCAACAGGGAGAAGGGAGGAGAGGACAAGCTGGAAGGGCTATATGGACATAACGCACAAAGAGAATTGCTAGTATCCTGTTAATTCCTCATATCACTATGTTTTTAAATGAAATTGGAGTTAAAAACAGTAAAAGCTACCATTACAGAAGAAAAAAGTAAAGACTTCAAGTAAAAACAGGAAAACATTTTTTTACCCACTCTCACACCCTTCCTCCCCGCTCTCCCTCTTCATAAACACTAACACACACGCACTCTCTTACCTGTACATTGTCCTCTGTGACCTCAATCTCAGCAGTGTAAATGTAATCGACCAATTTTCTCAGGGTTTGCCCGTCCACCTCTCTGATCTCCACCTGATGGGCCTTGCTCTCACTCATATCACCTGCACACAGAGAAACACACAGATAAGCACACATTAGCACACACCCACACCAGATATGATGCCAAGCAAACAGCAGTGTATGTCTACCTGTGAACATGGCACAGAAGTAGGGGCTACAGGACGCCAGGACCACCCTGTGAGCTGGCACTTCAACGCTCCCTGCGATCAGCTGGACATCACACAGCAACTTTTTGCTGAAGGGTGAAGTGACAGAGAGAGAAAAAATGCACGTTTGTTATTTTCATTCCAAGTGTATGTGATAAAGTTGTGTAAAAATAAATATGCATACAGGAGCCAGGAAAAGGGTGCATCCTTTAAGACAAGTATGGGCTGGACAGCTGCCAGCAAATGTGCCAATTAAGGTGTTAATTACCAGGGTTGTAACTCCTATAGAATACAATGATTTGTTCCATTTGGGAGTTTCATTCAGTATCACTATCAGGCAAGAGTGGCATACTAATTTTAAGCTGACCAAAAGTTGTATCATCTTACCCTTTTTCCTTTCTAACAACCAGAATGGAAGTAAGGTTTTAGTTTTATTGTTCGACAGCAACTAATTATTATTTTCATTATCCATGCCATTGATTATTTTTTCAATTAATATATAAAATGTCAGAAAATTTGGCCATCCTAGTTTCCCATGGTCCAAGGTGATATCTTCAAATGTCTTGTTTTGTATGACCAACAGTTTAAAACCCAAACCGATTCAGTTTACTAAGTTACTACTTTTGCTTTTCAAGTGGCTAAAACTAACAATTGACTAATCTTGTAATCATTTAAGGTCTACTTAATTGTGTTTTTATCCTTGACAGCATTTTTATTTTATGTCTGGTCTTGTATTTACCATTATTTACCTTAACAAATCTATCTACAACATCTAATATACTATTATAATCTGCTATCAACAACAACATATGAGCTTCAGTACATGGCATGTGTTGTTTTTAAGCATTTTAAGAGAGAGCAATAGCATAGTAAAACCAGGTAAACAGCATTTTTTCCAGTAAAGAAAAAGCCAGACTCAAAATGCAGCCTCTTGTTTAGTGGCAGCTTTGCATTGTGGTCTGTTCAGGCCCCTGCCAGCAGACAAAGTGGGATCTCTTTGATCTCTTCTGAAATGGACTTTTGCTTGTAAAACACTGGGGTAGTGGTACAAAGTGGTCTAGAAGAAGCACTTACTTTCTATTCTGAAGGACAGACACTGAAACCTGACACTTATCACTGGAACATCTGTTCCAGGTAGCTGAAAGGTTTGTATCAAATTGAGGCCAGCAACTACAAATACAAGATAGGTAGCCACCAGCTGGACTTTTCTGTTTAAAAATGAAGCAGTTCCTCCTCAGGCAGAAGTAATTCACTCCCACACTGACATTTTCAGACAAACCAGGTGGACCAAAGATGACTCCTCCATTAATACATTATTTCTGACTTTTCTGGCAGAGTACAGCCTCTTCACTCGCATACTGAAAACGTCTGGACACAGTGAAATGGCCAACTGTATACTGGCTTTGTTTTTGGGTTTTTTTGTAGGGACAAGCGCCACTGTCAGCAACACACCTCCTCAGGTCGTTCATCAACTGGAAAGCTTTCCTCATATGCGTTTGGTTGAAGGTGTGCATCCCTCCATTCACCGTGTCCTCCTCCGAGTCCGTGGTGCAGTTCGGACGCGGTAAGGCCGGTGTGGCCACCAGACTGGTAAGACATGAGAGGCAGTGTCTGGATCATTGGAGATAGATGGTGACCCAACAGTTAGGCAAAGTACTTCATGGTTCATCTCAAGGGTTATATAAAGAGGATGGGACAGGGACTAAAAAACTGGAATTAGTGAAGCCTCCAAAATCAATAGTGGTAAGATGAGTTCTAGAAATATACTAATTTTGTTACTGTTGTCAATCAATGTTGTGCTACACCACAGAAAAGGCTGTTTAGTAAATGTATGCCAGGAGCTGTCTGTTGGCTTGTTACACTGTCTGCAAGTGTTAGCTATTTTTGAAAACTTGTATGACACCACTGACCCATCCTCCTTTAATAATCCTCAATTCTTCATGGTAATCTACTTTGGTTGTCATAGTACTCAGATGCTGCTGTAGTGTCTGCATAGTGTATGCATCCTTTGAAGACATTTCAATCCTGTGGTTACATGGTCTCTTCTTTTTGGAGATTTGTTGACAAAATAAAAATTGTATATGGCCAGCCTTATGTTTTACGCACTCCTCAGACAAATACACAAAGAAGAGGAAAAAACAAAACTATTACCTGTTACCTAATATTTCATAAAGCAGCCTGACCACAAAGAACAAAACCCGCTGAAGAATCCTAACCCCGAAGAATATTCTTAACCATATGTAAATTGATTTAAAACTTTTAACCGAAGGTGGTCTGCACTGAGCTGAAAGCAGGTGGCAGGAGGGAAAGGAAAATAGAAAACATGACAATCACCCAGAGCTCATCTGACAGAACATTTTCTTGGTTAATGTTTCATAGTGTTTGTTTGAAAATGACACCGTGGATCTACTCAACTGCATGTTATCTGGACTCTTATTATGACCCATCCTGTGTCCGCAAAAACAGTTTGGACAAATAATGATGCAGCACATACAAGCCATGGGAATATTATGATAAGTTAGGACACAACAGCACGAGTCGGTAAACTAAAGAATACTGAACACACTGCCGATAGGTTGTGGGTTTGTGTATAAAAATCAAAAGAAGTTTGGTAGAAAATTGTGTTTGTTTTGAGTTTGTTGTGCGTCAAGTTGTCAGCTTGGCTAGCTCTTAGCATTGCTAATCATTTAACTATCATAAGCTTATGACAGCTGCCGTTAGCTGCCGTAAATAATTGGTCATATCGTGGTTATAACCAATTTTAGAAGCCAGTGCACATTCAGTTCACTGTCTGTAAGTAACAACTTGATGGCAGTTCCCAAATGTTTGCTTAGAGTTTGGTTTGGAGCAGCAAACGATGCTAGCTAACTTACCGAAGCTAACTAGTCAACAAGGCTAGCTTGAGTTCGTTTGCTGGGAAAGTGCTCTTTTGACTGACCGTGTTGGATTTATGGTCAGTAGATCATGTGGCCTAAAATGTTACCCAACAGATGTACATGCAGCGTGAATCACAGATTTACAAAATAATCCCCACCGCTAAACCAACTCACCCTAAAGACACACCGTCCATCCTCCCGGAGCCAGAGAGCACAGCAGGCATGAGCGCTGCACGCAGATCCCGTATAACCGAGAGGTATCACTCCGTGGTTCACAAAAGGAACAGACATACGCAGTTTATCACGATGGTATCACTGACCAGATGAAAAAAACTTTATTAAATGGGATTTATTTATATTTTTATCACATTATGTATCACATGTGTTATATATCAGATTAAATTGATCTGTCAAGGTTTGTGTCTTCATCTATTTTTATTGAAGTTATATATTAACAGCCACAGAAGCACAACCCACCCTCCCTTTGCAACAGGCTGCAACAGTACGTTTAAAATGTAAAATAACAAACCACAGAAATTACAATGACAAAAGTAATAAGTTAATCATATACACATTGATATAATATGTTGATACAGCTCAATGGCAAGATCTTAAATTCCTGCACATAAGGAGCACGACCTCCTTTGGGGGCCCCTATTGACCTCCATTATACATTGCAATTTCATTATAACCTCAAGCACCCTGAAACTAACCAGTACCCTGCAGCTGAAATGATTAGTTAATCAGTCAATTAGGTAACTGACAAATAATTCACTGATTAATTGTCCTTTTTTATGCAAAAATGCCAAATATTCCTTGATATCAGCTTCTCAAAAGTGAATATTTGCCATTTTTCCCACTTTACTATGAGAGTAAATGCCACTATCTGGGGTGTAGGACCCCTCAGAGTTGATATTGTAATAAAGTAGTAAATGGGGCTTTTGAGTCCATTGGGCAGTTACCCACTTTGCCCATTTAGTAATCCAGCCTTACTATTAATCACTCAAATTTTTTTTTTTTATCCTGGTGGCCATAGAATAGGCGATATAGCCTATTTTCTCATATTTTTTCTCTTATCATAAATGTGATTTCTTCTAGTTTTGAATGAAATAGTGTTTTTTCATTGTCTATTAATCTATTTATTATTTTCCAGATTAATCGTTGTCTATAAAGGATGTGGTTCATATGTTGTGATCTGAAGACTGAACTGCAGTCGTTATGCAGATCACAGCACAACCAAATGAATCAAAGTAGCTGTCAACAATTAACATCTGTCACAAGGGGGGGCTAAATGTCAATAAATTTGATACAATTTAGCTTTCTTTTTTTAGTTTTTAATGAACACCATGTACAATATTAAATTGCATAAGAACATCTTTACTATATGGAGAGGAGTCATGGGTTTGTTCAATGATGTCATGTCTTATTTAGAAATAGAGGGCCCAGATCATGTTCACACATATCACATATATCACTGTCTTCATTGGCCAGAAGTGGATCACATCAGTACAGTTCTCAGATCTTTGTGCTGCATTCCCACATGCCAAACAATTTATTTTAAAATACCACTGTTTGTTTATAAAGCACTGAATGGTTTCTGATCTGCTGCCACATTATGACCCATCCACACCTCTCAGTTCTGGGACGGATCTAATTACTGTCCACAGAGTCATTTTTTGTTCATATGGGTTCGTATGGTTGCTAGATTTTGGCAAAATGTCTCAAGTATTATGTCTAACATTACTGGGAAAGTGAATCCCTCACTCACAGTGTCTGCTATTTCTTTATGCTTAAGCTTAAGCTTGATTATATTACACCAAAACACAAAATATTATTTTCTGGTCAAAGCTACTAGAGAAAATTATTGTTTTAGTATAAATGTGTGTGGTTAACTGTCTCCTTCCGTTATGTTTTCATATATTTGCTTGCTTACTTGTGTTTAAAGGAAAGACTAACTTGGTGTCTTAGTAAGGTGTTGGACCACCAGAAAGACGAGAGATATTACAAAAGATATTCCCTCATTTGGTATTTTGATGATAGTAGTGGAGAGCGCTGTCTGACACATTGGTCCAAAATCTCCCATAGGTGTTGAACTCAGTTGAGATCTGTTGAATGCGAAGGCCACAGCATATGATTCAAATTTTAAATCACTTTCATCAAACCATTCACTGAACCCTTGTGCCCTATTGATGCCCTATTTCCAGGTTTTTCCTTTAATCTCTTACCAGCCTGTATTACTATATGTATTTTCTTTGGTTACTTCATATATATACATGTACTTCATGTGTACTCTCGGCTATTTTTGTGGATGTCATCATGGATAATTGAGGAAATTGGCTTAGCTTTGGTGTGATTTAAAATGAAGCCATCACACCAACAACTTATCAATATATATAGGCTGAGTTATGTAAACATTTGCTTGCAGAAGAGCCTTGGCTCTTCAGGTTTTCATACCTGGAAATAGGGTCAGAGTGGGAGCTCACAAATTTTTCTTTTTTCTTCGTCTCTGTTGGTTGTCCCTGCTTGCCACAGTTCACAACACAGAAGCAATCAGGCATGTACATTTACTCTTAACATCAGTCTCTAAAAGATGGTGTATTGCTTACAAATTCTCAGAGCATAATTTCATTAATGGTCTGCAAGTAGACATCCCAACAACACCAAATTCAGATAATATTAGAAGAAAGATGACACACGTGGTGACTCTAAAGGAGTTAAGCCAGTGTTCAAGTGGGTTAAGCTTTCTTAAAACAGATACTAAACACTGGATCCTGTGATGTCATTTACAACAAATTGGCTGCATGTGTGTGGGTTTAGGGAGGTAAACCAAACCTGATTTTCTAGAAAAACTATTGTCAAATTGCATTTTTTCCCCAGTGAAACCAGATTACAAGTCAAACTGAACAGTTTAAAATACTAATACTTGCAGAATAGGGACACTTTCCCCCAACAAAGAGAATGTTCATATTAATTTTATATTATGGGCATGCACCTTTCAAAATTTAGCAAACAAAACAAAAGCATCAAAATCATAATTAAAATCATTTCACCGTGAATTCACGTGGGAAATAGTGAATTTAATAAGATTGCAAAAGTTGAGTATTTGCTCATTGTATATTTAAATTATTCTCCAAAAATTTCAATTACAGGACCAAAACAGTTTAAAAAAAAAAAAGCACCGTTTTTGATGATGTACCAAATCAGTGGGTTAAACCTCTGCCTCCAAAGTATTAGCTTTGCCGGTATAAAATGGCCGATGAACTGGAAATGTGGTAATTTACAGGCAATACTCCCTCCTGGTGGTGGCTTTATGAACTCAATTCACAAGATTACAAAAGACATGAGGCAGATTACCAATTAACATTGATGAAAATCATCACACTGCAGCTTCCACAGTGCTGATATTTATGCACTCCCCTCTGAAATGTAACCCACACGATTTGAATTAAGACTGCGAGATAAGATAGATTTTCAAAACATTAAAAACTTTAATAAAAGCAGAATACAACATAGGGGCGAACTGAACACATGGATTTCAAACAGTTTTAATCTAAACAAACGCCTGTAATGGGACGGGAGAAGTGGAAAAAAAGTAATTTACAGTTAACAAAACAGTCCGTGACATTTCTCCAAAAAAATACTTTGTCACGGAAGTGTTTAAGATCAAGAAACTCAAGCAATCGAGTCCCATGCTGCCCGACACTGCCACCAACTTCACTTAAAACCCTGAGTTCATGATGCAAAAATAACAGACACATCTGGCTGGTTTGCAAGACAAACAAACTCATTTCTGAGTGAGCAGTGACTGACATTGATTACGGCTTTACAAATGGTTCAAAACAAGTCTTTCCCCCAAACATAACAAAAGTACGATTCAATAATTCACAATTCTTAGTAGTAAAGTCCATAATGTGTGGAATAAGAGGACAGATGGGGTCCGGGTGGGGGAGAGCCAGGATCCAGAGGACAGTCTCATTCATTCCGTGTGGGTGATGGGCACTGCTTCATTTGAATGAACAAAACAAAGACCCCTCACCCCCACCTGGGCTTATATGATGTGTGTGTGCGCGTGTGTGTGTGCGTGTGTGTGTAAATTCAAGTTCGTTGTAATCAGAATTTTCCCCATGAACATCTCAAAACTGGAGGAAGCCACTAATAGCCACCGCCAAATCCACCCCCCCTGCCGTAGCCACCACCGCCGCCGCCGCCTCTGTTGTAAGGAGCCCCGCTCCTGTAGGAATAGCTGCCCCCCTTCACTGCACCATAATTTGAGTGCTGCTGTCCATAGCCGTCCCCAAAGTCACCATTACTGTACCCACCCCCCATCTGGTTGTCGTATTCTTCGTAGCCCCCATAACCCCCGTAGCCTCCACCACCGTTGTAACCCCCGCCATAGCCGTAGCCGCCTCCGTAATTGCCGCCGTAGCCTCCTCCGTAGCCGCCACCCCCTCGTCCGCCGCCATAGTTTTGCATCCCTCTCCCTCGACCCCTTCCTCCTCGGCCGCCGGTGGACATCTCCTGCTTGGTCAGAGCTTTCTTCACTTCCACCTTGTTTCCATTGATGGTGTGGTATTTGGTCAGCACCGCTTTGGTTGCAGAATCGGTGTCCTCAAAAAAGACAAAGCCGAAGCCTCTCTTCCTGCCGGTCTGCTTGTCAGAGATGATCTCGGCCTTCTCCACCACGCCGAACTGGGAGAAGTACTCGGTCAGGTTATCCGGCTCAATGTGGTCTTTCACGCCGCCGACGAATATTTTCTTGACGTTGGCGAGGATGTCCGGGTTGTTCGCGTCCTCTCGAGCTATGGCCCTTTTCAGCTCCACGTTGTTGCCTTCGACGACATGTGGCTTAGCCGCCATTGCTGCGTCGGCCTCCTCCGGTGTCGAGTAGGTGATAAAGCCGAAACAGCGGGACCGTCCGAGTTGCTGGTTCATGACCACAACGCAGTCACTTAGCGTCCCGTACTGCTCAAAATACTTGCGGAGGCCATCTTCCGTGGTCTCAACGTTCAGTCCTCCGACAAAAAGCTTGCAAAGTTTAGCCGTCATGATTGAATTTCTTCTGTGGATGGTATGATGAGACCGTCCCTCTTCTTCTTCAATGGACGACGTCAGGGCGGGCCGTTTGACTCAATCGCCATCGTAAAACGTATCCGTCGCTGATTGGTCATCTTGAAAAAATCTCCACCCACATTGGCTGGCGAGCGACTCACGTTTCTGCCGCCTTCTAGTCCTGTCGGAAATCTTAAGTTCCTTGTTAGACGCGTGGATTTCAACCGTTGTGATGGTTATATTCCTTTTTTTCTTACTGCTGTTGCATCGGATCTCTTACTGTATACAACTTTGTAAAAATGTAATACTGTAAGGTACAAGCAAGTAATTGATATCTTTTTTTTTAGCACATGTACTCCTTAAAATCACATGACATCATGAAGACCCCACAAAGTAAAACTATATCCCAATTAATTCCCTTAGCTTATATCACTGGTACTGTACAACCAGCGAACACAACTATGCAGCATAATGCCTACCTTTATATGAACGTAAAACAGACAGACATGCCCTTATGTTCTTTAACAGAAATCAACATTTTACAACATTATGACAAAAATAATGTTAACACAGTTTTAGAACAGGACTATAACAACATTATTTGAGTACCCTTTTAAATTAACTTCCTTTAGATGCAGACCACCAATGTTCAAACTGTACTTCCAACATGTAGCTGTTGAGCCACCTACAAAGTTGCATAACCTGACTGAGGACCTGAGGGCTGATAAGGAATCACACTTTTTATTAAAATGCCAATTGTCTTACCCAACAATTTTCAATGTAATGGCCACCAGCTGATCCACTTAGATGATTTTCCCGTTCTTAAAATACTGTAATTCTTCATAGTACCATATGTTTAATATTTGCTCTATGGCTGTGCTTGACATTTAAGAACTGTGCCTTTAAACTGTGAAATGCAATCTTTTTTAAACAATTTAATCTACATTTAAATTACACTGGTCATATGGTAATGGTTCTTAGAAAGTTTTTAAAATTGGCACATACCTTAACAATTTTAGGTTAGCTGCTCTCAATTAGCTGCTCTCAATAAATGAAATTTGTCTCCCCTCCCCATTTTTCAAGTTGCTTCTCCAATTTAGTTCAAAACAATCTACAGCACATTAAAGCATGATGCAACACACCCATGTTTTGAGCCAGTACTTGCTGTAATTGCTTCCACTGCCAATTTTTGCAGTACTTTTGGCACAGCCTTGTCACCATGAAACCTGCAGCATCGGTTTTGGGAAACCATCCAACTGTTAAACTAGGTCGTCAAGTTTTGTTTTTCATAATTTAGTACTACACTTCTATGTTGAGTCTGATTCCCAATTCACATTCTACATACTTGCAGGTGCCCTGTGGAGTTTCTGACCTCTAGCAGGCTATGGAGCAGTTTTACTAGCTGTGTGTCGCCATTTTGATTGTCTCGTGCATGTGCATGAAGCTGACATGACAGACTCCTGACAATGATGTAATACTGTTCCACTGACTTACAGGTGGCACTGTGCCAAGGTGAGCAGCAATGTGCCATCAAAGGCAAGGAGGAATGAGAGTGCAAGCTAGTAAACATGGATGTAAGCAATACAGGGCTTAAAATAGTTCAAAAATCTACTTTGCAAATGTTTTATCAGGAAGTAAATACATTGTATTTAGGTGAGTGAAGAGAACATAATTTTAGTTTACAGAAAGACTCCACAGTGTACCTTTAAAATTAACACAACCCTCATGCTATACAGAGATACAGAAACCAGTCTTGCCTACTTGGTTTCACGAAAGAGGCACAAAATTATGACATTACCACAGACCAATCTATACCAGCTCTTGCATAAACAAGCACCAACATTTAATTGGATATACATTATAGTATTCACTATTCCAAAGTCCCGAAGATGTACTCAGGAATTTGTACGATGCCAACCTGGTTGAATGAAAAACAAATACACCCACCAACTTTGGATCTTTGGCCTCACAAACCATATCTGTGCAACAGAATGAAAATAATCCGTGTGACCTCCTTTTGACACCCCTTTGTGATGGGTATCACCAGTGGGAGACATGCAACTATGCTCAATGTAAAAAAACAAAAGTAACATAACAAGTCTCTTGGTATATAAAAATATAGAGATTTATTGTGGATTCATAAAAAGCACGGCCAACATAACAGATGTTTCCTTTTCCTACGGGATGATCAGAAGCATCATTAATCCTATAAAGGGGACAAAAGTAAAATTTACACTCCGATCGGCATGTCAAGCATCAGTCAAACACAGTATTGTTGTCACGCACATTGTTGCTACTTATGTCACACTAGGTGTCATGAAACATCACAGCACATCAGACAGGATTTAGTAACAGGAATGCGCTTTCCTTAAATTTTGTGGTTATGAGCGATTACTGTTTGACTTTCAGTTATATTTTGTGTTGAGGTTTTATTGCTTGTTTTACTCATACCAATACAGCTAAGACATGAAGTACAAATTACAATGCCAATAAGTATAGCCACTTTCCGGCATTATAATGTACTATATATAAAGTCTGATGTGTTGTTAAATGTCCTCAACATCAAGAGTTTCTTGATAAGATCACTTTTTTAAAACCGATAAAAAGCATTTCTGCCTTCTTCTGTGAGAGCATGATAGAGACCACTTCATGCATCTTTGCTGCTTAATTAGCAGCAACCTTTAAAATTTAACAATGAAATGAAACCAACACTATCCAATTAGGACAAACACACAGCCCTGGCCAACAATAATGAATTTCCTTTTAGATTCTGGTCAGCAGACTTAAAGATCCAAAAATGTACAATGACAAACTCACAGCAGACTTGAATATTTCCT
The DNA here is from genome assembly GCF_002260705.1 of Seriola dumerili. Classification (NCBI taxonomy): domain Eukaryota; kingdom Metazoa; phylum Chordata; class Actinopteri; order Carangiformes; family Carangidae; genus Seriola; species Seriola dumerili. The sequence goes on from NW_019174586.1 coordinate 5,905,314, forward strand.
CAAACACAGCACTCACTGGCCTCCCACTGGCGCCTGAAACTTAAACTGGTAAAACTGTGCACCTCTCTGTTCAATGCCAATTTTGGGTGCATTAAAGCACAAGTATTACAAACAAACTGGTGTTCATACATTGAGGCTGTATGAACACTGTGTTTGTAATACTCGTGGTCATTTCTGGCCATTATCATCAACCTCTTGTTTATCTAACTACTAGCATCTGATATCCTGCAACACCTCCTGTTGTCCTCAAGTGGCATATTATATTTAACAACACCTGCTGTCTTTAAGGCTCAAGGGCAGTGTAATACAGGGAAACATGGGATCCCCCAAGAGAGATTCCACACAACATAAGGGGAATTTGACAGGATCAGTCCCAGTTCATTTTGTGGCCTAGCTGGAGAGAAGCGTGAACACAGACATTTCACTGCAATAAATTTTGGTTATTTATTCATAGATCCTGTAAGCCAGCAGACATCTTTGGTGTGTTTAATATAATGGTTTCTCAACTTTACGTCAATGTAGGGATTTATATGCATTTGAGTTTCTGTCATAGTTCTTTGTTTTGCAACAAGTCTGCGGAGAAATGTGGCGTCCAAGCTTTGTTATACTGGATTTTCAGCCAAATGCAGAATGCCAATGAAGCAATTCACATTTCATTAAGACATGCCTTGGATGAAGATTATCACGCTTAGGATACAGCCATGTGTAACTTTTGGTTTTACTTTACTATGAAAATAACATACAACCATATAATGTGACTTAAATCTGACACAACCCTTTATGGGATTGAACCCTGTAAACATTGTAGACGTAAAAACACAAGACAACATTATAACCATTTATTGTATTTTGAAACACACAGTGCTCAAATGCAAGATTCTTCTCCAGGAAAATCAGTTGTTCAGTCAGTGGTTTCCAACCTGGGGGCCCAAGATAAATCTGAGAATTAAGAGTTTAAAAAAAAAACAAAAAACAAAAACTATAAACCCATGCCACCACCTTTATTTTTTGTCATTTCTTAAAATTTGATGCTACACTCAGCTCCTTACCTTACCTTCTGAGGGCAAATTCAAAATGTACATATTTAAAATTGCCACTGTACTTGTGGGTAATATCAATGGGATAAATCTGTGACTTGAGAACAAGAATTTAACAAAACGTAGCTTTTCTAAAAACTCTTTTCCCCCCTACATTTAATACTGAATGTTTGTACCTTTTCAGGAAAGTAAAAATCATTGAAATTCAACATCCTAAGAAACACTTATATCCACACCAAAACCCTAACCTCTTATGAGAGGTCACAAGAAGATTGTTTTGAAAGGTCACGGGCCAAAAAGGATGGAAACCCCTGGCTTAAGTATTGTGGTGCAACAGATCATCACACAGGTCCATTGTTCAATCACCGCTGGTCATTGGGAAAAGAACGTTTATGATTGCATTGGAGCACTGTGTTATCAAAATTCCCCCAAACATATTCAGTAGACCCTGTCAAATTAGACTCATTCAAATGCATTTCGACCACTTTGGGGAATCCTTTGTGAAAACTGACTTCACCTGAGGGGGAGAAGGCACTACCACTCTCCGGTCCCCCCGTCGGCGTGGAGACACACACCCCATCGTTTTCGGGGTGATGTCCTCGTGCCCAGGTTACCGTAGCAACCTGGAGGAGATGGGAGAGAAACAGAGTGAGTAACTGGGGGGAGCAAGTTTTCTGGAGGAGACACCAATTTCCTTGTTCCATTATCTCATTTAATGGTGGAACAAAATTTGGGTCCCCTTCCACCCACTTAAAAGTTCATTAAAGATCAAATTAAGTAACCCCCCCACCCACATTTGTTTTTATTTTAAGATTAGCTATATAAAAGGCGCATTGAGCTATGAAGTGTCAGTTAAGTTGTTTAAGATTAAATAATGGCACACTTGTGCACCATCTCAAAGATAATCCATACATGGTTGACCAACACAGAGTGAAGACAGGTTGATTTACATACCTAGTTTGCTGGATGTGGATATCCTAAAGAGATATTTCAGACTCCTATCACAATCGACCCCAGGTAATCAACAGGGTCCTGATGTAGCCTACAAACAAACTGCTACGGCTATTTTGGCTGGGATAGCCTACAGGAATACAAGTAAGAACACCTAAATGTAGGAATAATCAAAGATAAATATCAGAGCCCTCATGTCCACATATAGATATATATTCAAATATGTAAAAAAGAAAGATATTTAAAAAAGGTTATATTAGCAATGTCTAAAAACCACAATTTTAAAAACAAGGTCAAACCCTACAAAGCCTACATGCATTGGCTGTGGGTAGACTACAACCATTCGGTAACCATTTCACCCACCTGAGAGTAAGGGAATAAACTGTGGGAAAGATGCCATGTAACTAAAGATCAACAAGATGGTGCCACTTATAAAACCTGTGGATGAAGCTTGAGGAAGCCTGGTTAAATAAGTAAAATAACTAAGCTAAGTGGTATAACGTTTTATTTAAAATGAACATACATAAGCATACCAAAGTGTTTTAACAGTAGGTTTGTTCTCCAGACATGAAAGTATACAATATACATTAGATATTGCTACAGGTAAATGGAAAATGAACAATATTTGGGTTGAAACTAGTTCTATGCGTGAGTTTGAGTACAGTATAGGGAAGGAAACAAGGAAACTGGATCCTGCAGTGTCACTTTCCCGCCTTTGCTGAATGACCAAAGTAAATAATTATACAAATTGAAGTTATCAGTATAACATAGCTATGAAATCCAAAACCACATAACATGCTTTCTCAAACTCATACATTGAAAAATCACACTAATTTTACTCCAGAAAACAAAATCTAATCTAATTGCTTAAAATGTAAATATTAGGATAATCAGAACTTGTCAGAAAAACAATCCTACATCGAAATTTTCAAAACAACGGGTGAACCGAATAAAAAAAATAATCAACTCTAAACGACAACCACACGCCATCGGCGTGGGAACATAAAAGGGATCACTGTGTGTTTTATTCTTCATGTTAATGTGTCCTAGTTGAACGGCAACATTCGCTGCTCGTTATTATCAGGTTTTCTGGGAAGTGACCTTCCTACCTGTTTGGGTTTTTGAGGTCTTCATTATGATTAGGGGTGTCTCTGTCCGTATCTCTGCCATGGTTGGGTTTCACGGCAGACGCCCCGTAACTGAATTTGAGTTTAGTCGTTCAAATCCTGGCTGGAGGTAATTTGTGGCAGGGGGATGGGTGGTTGACTTTCCATTGTACAGTCTCATCTAGTAGCCGCCGCCGTAGCCCCCCCTTGGGTAGCCACCACCGCCGCCGCCTCTGGTGTATGGGGCAGCGCTCCTTTGACCACCGAAGGGCCCTTTCATGGGGCCATAACCAGACGAATGCTGGCCATAGCCGCTGCCAAACTCGTTGTAACCGTTTCCACCACCATACCCACTTCCCTGGTCTCCATAGCCGCCCCCATATGGTCCGCCGTACCCTCCGTAGCCGCCACAGTTGTAGCCTCCGCCATTTCCGTAGTTGTAGTTTCCGCCGTAGTCCCTGCCGCCGTAGCCATTTTGATTTCCCCTCATGCCTCTACCTGGTCTACCCCGAGGCGCCATAGCGCTTCTGTTGGCCGCCTGCATCTCCTGCTTGGTCAGGGCTTTCTTAACCTCAACTTTGTGTCCATTGACAGTGTGGAATTTCACAACGACCGCCTTGTCAGCTGCGTCGTGGTCGGTGAAATACACAAAGCCGAACCCCCTTTTCTTTCCGGTCTCCTTCTCCGAGATGACTTCGGCCTTCTCGATCTGACCGTACTGGGAGAAGTATTCGGTCAGATGTTCCTCTTCAATGTCGTCTTTCAGGCCACCGACAAAAATTTTCTTAACCTTTGCGAGTGCCTCTGGCTTGTTCGCGTCTTCTCTCGCCACGGCCCGCTTCACCTCGACAGCATTGCCGTCGACAGTGTGCGGCCTAGCCGCCATTGCTGCATCGGCCTCCTCTGGTGTGGAGTAAGTTACAAAGCCGAAACAGCGGGACCGCTGCAACTGCTTGTTCACGACGACAACGCAGTCGGTAAGCGTACCGTACTGCTCGAAATGCTTGCGCAGGCCATCGTCGTCGGTGTCCACATTCAGTCCACCCACGAAAAGTTTGCAAAGCTGGTCGGTCATTTTTGAACAACAGTGAGATGATAATCTCTCAACAAAGTCAGTCGTCTGTTAATCTCAAAATGGTGGCGGGGGGAAGAACGCAGATGCATTTATACCGGAGGCGAAGCTTGAAATTCGGCACCACCTCTTCCGGTCCACTATTCTTTCTCTGTACAAAAAAAGACAAACGATATTCTGTGTAAAGGCTCTAAAACGACATAATGTAAAACCAAAGCAATAATCGGGAATGGGCTTATTTAAGAAAAATAAATTTAACAACACGTTTCTGTGTTGTGACGCACAATACCGTTGCGGGCAACACTTGGGAGGGCGGTTTGTGTGTCACATGGTATCCAAACCTATCGATCAAATACAATTGTTCCAATTTCTATACATATGGCATCCGTAAAAATAGAAACAATTTAGTTCAGACACATTCTTATAATAATACTTAATACTGTATACCACAGATTGGCCCTGACATTAATTTCACAAATTGAAGCCCGAGTTAATAAAATACTATTAAATGGGATCATAAAGAATACACGGGTTTCTTTTATCTTTGATAACATTGTCAACCTAAAATCAAACTTAATGTAGAACCATTTGTAAATAACGCTTAAAAGCAGCGCTAGTGCCTATGGTATTGCCTAAGGGTCGCCTTGTATGTCGGCATTACTGAGTGGTTGCTGATCTCACTATCCGATAAAAAGGAAATTTCATCCGCAACAGCAGCTTCGTTCGTGTGTTCAAGAATCGAGGCAATTAGTGGTTTGGTTACAATATTCCAATTTAAGAAATTTAAGTTTATGACAGTGAGTGAACAGGCACCAAAACAGAAGCTTCTGCCGATTCAACATTCATTTTTGTTGCAGAACACCTCCTACTCTGGTATATATTTTAATTCAGTGAATAAAAATCTATCTTTATAGCTTTATAGCTAAAAGAATTTAATAGTTAATTACTAGATATTTCATTGTCAAAAAATGTGATTATCAACCACTGATTCCAGTCAATTGACATAAATATGAGGACTTTCTGCTTTTTTTATGTTTTATATTAGTGTAATTAAAATATATTTGGGTTCTGGATTAATAGGTCGTACAAAACAAACCATTTAAATATGTTACATTGAGCTATAGAAACTTGCAACGGTAATTTTCACAATGATTGTTAGTTGCGTGCAGCACATCAAAATCCTTCATTTTGATGTAAGAGTACACGAAACCTTGCTGGTAGCACATGTACTGTCTCAAAACTGAATTTGCACTTTGGTGGATTAACGTTTACAAATTTTGATTTTTCGAAAAAGCAACACAAGATCAAAGAGTTGATTTGTTTGTCAAATTTACCTAGCAACATAGTTCTTTTATACTCATGTATTGCCATGAAATCGACATTACAGACAAGTGATCAGCACTACAGTATATTACCATCTGTATGCATGCTCTTCACTGCTAGACCAAAAACGCCCACACAGAATGGCGACCTCCTCAGACCATGGAGATTCAGGTAGTTTCAGGTGAAAGACAACACTTCACTGCATTTCCACTTCAACAGAATAGCAGTGAATATTTTACCCTACCTAGGCTTATGCTAATGCTGATTTTAGAGCCCATAGAGCAGACATTGCAAATAAAGAAACACCAATATCAAAGTTGATGGAAATTTTTATGAGGCATATTGCTCATGAAACAATCCCTTCATCTATTCTACCAACACAAACACACAGGACAGTCTGTGTCTTTACAGATACAGTTCCAAATCATTAATGGACACAAATGAGGCAACTTTTGGTTTGTCTATGAATCAACAAATGGAAGAAATGATTGATCACAAGACTGATCATGTTGAACATGGAACTGCATTTTGGATCGCTTTGTATGGGTGTTCAGTTATATTTTCACAATTTAATAATTATTTGTGCATTAGTTGACAATGAAGTCAACCTTCATGACCTATTACACATTGCAGATTTGTGTGTCCTGTTCTCATTCTGTTCCCCAGTCCATCCATCTTTTAGAGAAAGTAATAAAGAATGAGGATGACTAAAAGTTTGCAAGAGAAGACAGGATTGTTCAGCCAACAGCCTAGTTGAGGTTTCTAACCTGTCTCTTAATGAATGTTTCAAATAAAGGAAAGATTGTGCATTAAGCTACACGAAATGTTGATGAGGTGGTGTAAACCCTGTAGAATGTTGGTACCACAAGCAGCTTTAACATAAGCAGAGTTAAAGAGAAACATATCTGCACAGTCCTTCACTTTATTATCTTGTTCAATGTTGGAAAATAGTTACGAAATTAAAACTATTTGGGTAAAGTTGAATTAACTACAATCACCCATGATAAATATCCTAAATTCACTGCACTGAAATGCACTCATTCATTTAGCTGAAGAAAAAGAAGAGAAACTGGTTGAGTTAAGCTGGAAATGGCAAATCTCACACACAAAGGAAGACATCTTTTTCATTAAAAAAAAACATCAGAGATGGTTGTCTTGTTTGAATATTGCGTAAACTTCATTATGGTAGTAAAAACACCATAACTAATATTATCAAGTGAAACGATCAGCTTCTTCAGAAATGATAAGTTATACTGAACAGCCAGTTAACTTGAGGATACTGTGGGCTATATCAGGATAACAACAGCCAAGAAAAGACTTGTTTAGTTCACACAGCAATCTTCATAGAAGGTTAATCTTTGTTGTCATTACTTGTCTGGAAACCCCCTAAATTTATACATGAGGATGATCAATTCCTATCTAATATTTACATTTAAACAGGAGCCTAGTGCAGCCCAATCAGGCTCCAATTTCACAGCCAAGCAGCGGTGAGATGCAAAAATGTTAGAGTTTAACGGAGGCATGTAACACACATGCCCTTAACAACCCACCAAAAAACACATGGCTAGAAGACAACAGCATGCATCACGTAATAAGATGCTACTATGAGACCAGGCAGCCATGTTTGTTTTAAAAAAGGCCCAAATCTCATGTGTTAATCTGGTTAATGAAGTGAGTTAACACAGTCCTGCCACATGTTATTTAAGTAACAAAGGAACACAACTAGTAAAAAGGAAAAGGCAAAGTAACCTCAACAAGTTTTTATTTGCTGTAGTAAAATCAAACATCTACCTAGCAGTTTTTAACCCCCCCCCCAGTCCTTTTCTCTAGTTTCTAATCTTCAGAGTGAAAGCCTGTAAGATAATGACAATGTTGATAGTCCATGTGCTTGAATGGATCAGATGAAACGACTTCTAGCCACATCTAAGAGTCTGGAAGGAGAAGAGCCCAGTGTCTGTGTGATAAAATAGGAGGGAGTAGGTGAAAAGGAGTCAATCATGTATCGGGAGGGGGCATATTGGGTGTGTCTGTGGGGGATTGTGGGGAGGGGGGGCACTGGATCACAGCTCCACAGGTGGCTCTCTTGAGTAGGCCAGGTCACAGGTGAGGGATGACAGGCCATATTCAATCATGTTAACACTCAGACAGGCTTATCTGAGTGATCACATGATGTAGACCTTCTCAGCCTGAGAGAAGTTGAAGACTTCTTTGGTTCTGGGACACACCACTTTGTCATCTTGGCGGATGGACAGAAGGGACTGGAAAAGATGATAAGCAGAGGGTAATAAATTACACAGAAAAACAATCATCACAGCTGTTTATGACTTTTTCTTGCTTCTATACTTTATTTCAAAGTGATTTAACATAGAAACAGTTTCCCACAGTCCCTGTACTCTCAGCTGTAGTTCATCTTGCGGTGTACTCACATTGTAGCCATAGACATATCCATTAGGAAGCATCATTGGAGGGTTGTTTTCATTCATGACCTCCCCAGAGATCTTACAGACTAGTCTGGAGTTGGCACAGTGGGCCATGGGAAGTGGCTGGGCCAACTTGTTTAGAGATTTACTGCACACTGGGCAGTCTGGGTTCTTAGAGGTACCATCCTCCTTGTAGCATTGACTGGAATGAGCATGGAGGTTAAGGACAAAAATTTATGTCTTTCAATGAACATATCTGTCTCTGTGTGTTATTGTGCATCTCACAGCAGACACTTTGATTAGACGGTAAAGAGCAGAGACAAGAAATAGGAAAAAGAGAGTGATAAAGACACAATTTGACAGATCTAAACACAGTATAGCCACACATACTACTAAACTACAAGGACACTCTCTGCATTTTAAATCCTATGTCTGTTTCCTTTATTCACAATTAAAGTATTCCGTATATTACATCCTTAAACAGTATAACTGAGGGGTTAAAATTTCAGGGGCAAAACTAACGCAACAGGTTTAAGACAGTAAAACTGTGTTATGTCGATCTACTGTGCGTTTAACCCGCATTCTCACTGCCAGCAGAAACTCCAGTCTGCAGGTTAGTTTCAAACACTTCACTCTGTCTTTATCTGCCACACCCTGTCTTGATTGCCCATGTGTGCACTATTTCTCTCTCTCAACTCTTAAAAGTCAGTGTCATTTGATTCATTCACAGTCCTGTTGGCAACACTAGTTCACCAAAGCCAGGCTGCATCCAACACATGTCCAACCCTAGTCAAGAGGAGGCTTGTAATGGAGTTAACTGAAATAGTTGGCTCATACTGATCAACCTCCGACACAGATTTAACCTAATAGAGTAAGGTAGGATACGGTGTCTTGATGGCAGACAGACCAGCTTGTAGAGTGATAGTGAAGACAGAGTTGTTTCCAAGCTGGTGCAGTCTGTAGTTGTCATATCGGAACTGCTGGATCAACATCTTCCAGCGGGCTGGATCCAAAAGATCCTGATGGAACAGTACGAACAAGACAAAGATTTTTTTTTACACCAAAAGACCCAGTATTACTATTTGTGAGAGTGCACGTACAGTGAAGCACAGACCAGAGTGTTATATAAGCACTGCAAATCCATACAAATTAAACTGACAAAGAGAACACTAACAACTTCTCCAACAAACGGCTTATATTCCTACACAAACAATGTTTATCTTGCAAAACATTTTTGACTACAAAGGTTTGAAAAGCACATCATACATGTGGGGTATCTTAATTCTCTTAACTGCATCCAAGATTCCCTCACATGCATCTTAGTGTTCCCCCAAAAAACTAAAAAAAAACAAAATACTTTATTTATGTTAAAGTCATTTATGTGCACTCATTTCATTTCAGCGCAGTGTGAGAGTCTCTAGTGTGCTTTGCTGTCATTTACGGTTGCGTGTCTCTCCTCTCTTCTGCTTTCTGCTTCACCGTGTGTGTCTTAGCCCCTCCCCACACACACACACAGACAGAGTGGAGAAAAGGAGAGACGCTGACGGTGTCACACATCATGCTGCTTGATGATGACTGATGATTCCAGAACATGCTATCTACAAACAGGGCAGCAATATGCCAGCTTGTTTGGTTCCGTGTAAATATGCAAAGGCAGCACAGTGATGGGATATTTTTAACAACAATATAATGGGATCTCTATGTAAAAGGGGCTTTAGTCTCTCCCAGTGAGGAGGCAAGGAGAGAACTAATGAAGAAATATGTTTTTAAACACATCCTTTCATTTGAACTGTCATCTCAGATAACGTCTGGTTCTGATGACATCAACACGTTATTGTATTCAGCTGGATGTTTTTATCAAAGGATGGTCTTGTGTGTCCTTGCTCATGGCTCCTAAAGGATCCCTCCTCACTGCTCAGAGCAAAAATAAGACATTTGGGACGGCCTTCAAAATGGAGGACAAAAACGATTTCCTGCACAAACAATGATTAAGGTGCAAGAAACTATCAAATAAGGGAAATGAGATATACCCCAGATGCATTATACAGACAGAATCAGCCAGTGGCCAGGATGTGCCGAGACTGAATTTTTACAAAGCATTATATAATGTGAGTCTGTGCTGCCCTTCCACATGCCTTTGGAAATCGGAATCAACACCATCAGTGTACTAGAAGATTCCAGAGGCCTGTGGGAACAGGAAATAATAATAAATGTAGATGAGAATGTTTTGGTAATAAGCATAGAATACTGGAGAAGAGTTGGGCAACCTGTTTTTACAATGGTTTTCAATAAAAACCAGTCCCAGGAAAAGTGCGTGTGTGACTGGTACAACCTGAACAACACACAACCTAGAGTTCAAAAATAGTGTAAAGTTGACCCTTCAGTGAATCATATATGCATGTATTTGGTGGGTTGAAAATTTGGAAAAACAAACGTAGTTAATCACACACAAAGAGAATCACATTACTTTCTACTGTCTTTGCCAAACAAAATCTTTTCCCTCTGTGAAGCCAGCAATGTGGAATACTACCTGCTCCACTTTTATGAGTGTTAACACATCAATACTGAGCAACACCTATGCAACTAATTTTGTTGTATTCCTTATTAGCATTTGGCTCCCACAATTAATTAAACATAATGAGTAATTATGCCAAGGCTTTGTGTTTAGAGCTTCAGTCCTGTTCACGCATTAACTTGCTCTTCAATCACAGATGTTTGTTTGGAGCAAACTATGATTAACAGCTTATCAAACACATCTGAGGTGGTTGGCAAGAGTTTTTCACTACAAAGACATCTTGCATGTATCATGTAAATACAATTTTTTGAATGTAGTTACATTTAAATCCTTTGCATTGAGCTGTGTGCTATGGTGGTAACATTACTATTGAGTCTAATCTCATTAACATGTAGCTGCAAGTTTTCACACTAAATCATGTAAATGAAACTGAGCACAGTCCTCAATATTTGTTTCCAAATATGAACTGGTAACTGGTGTGTTCAATGTTCTGAAAATAACTGTGATGATATTTTTAGCTAAAACTGTGCAGGTCTACAAATATGTTGGCGGAAGACAGATTGTCAGCCCTGCTTCTGTCACACTGGCATAAGAAGCTGGCCAAAATATTGTCACCAGTTTGGCTGAATCATCTACTTTTCTTGTGCAAATAGCCAAATGCTTTTTGAGATAAATTATTGTTGGAATGATGCCATGGTACAACTCTTCAACACTTTCTGAGAATAAAAATAACAACATTGCTTCTGACAACAGCTGCTCAAGGACAAGTCTAAAGCAGCACAAGAGGAAACTGAGCATGTATCTAAAATTGGCAGGAGAGGCCCTCTAGTGGCTGTTCTGTTGCTACAGCACCTTCTCTGCTTGATCTCTAAAAAGTGTAGTCTTATTAGTAATAAAAAGTTGATGCCATTAACAAGTATCTGTTATGTTTCTGATTTATCAACAGTTTGCACAGGCATGTTGTTCATCATGTATACACACAACTGCACTGAATTATACCACTGAGCTTGTGTCCACAGGGAAGAACATTTAAGCAGACTGGTCTGTTTCAGGTCTGTCAATGATACTGGTTTTTCCATATGTGAATGGTAGACACTCGATGATATACCACTATATTCCTTGCTTGTATGTGTGTGAAAGGGGTCTGACCAAATAAAATCTTATACATGTACATATTTGCAATGGTAAAAGACCATAAGTGTTACCTTGTATGGGGAGATGTGTGTATCTGATGGGAAGGCCAGCATCCCCATCACCTGCCGAACCTCATCCAACTGTCCACCCTCTGCTTGGCTGAAGTGTTTCCTTGCATGTCTGACATAGACAAAGAGATACATGTGCACAGGATCAATGGGTGATACACTGCACATGTGTTAATGTTCTACTGGCTTTAAAGTACAATTAAAGTACAATTGGTGTAAAGATTTAGGGTGAAACAGTTAATGTGTAATGTCAATGTTTGTAATGACACAAACAGTGTGTGTGTGTGGTTCTATGTCCAATACCTGACTGCATCCATGCGTTTGTTTTGTCTGATGAGCTCAATGAACTCCTGGATTCTCAGACTGAACTCAAGACAACTCTGCCAAAGAAACAGACAAAAGATGACATTAAGTTCAAACAACTTAAATTCTTTTCATTTGCCTTTTTCTGAACCCAGGACACCGTTGCATGCAGTAAACTGATCTCTTTTATAACTGCTGTGGTACTGGTGGATTTCACGCTGCCTTTCAGTACTTTATTTACCAAATAGTTTGTGACAGAGGAAAAAATATAAATATATCCTACTGCTGTGGCTGGTAGAGCTTGAAAAACTACCAGAGTGTAGCTAAACTCAGCCTGCAGTTTTGCTTGTTTAAGTTTTTTTGATCCTCTTGTGACCAATTGGAAATTTCACAAATGCTCACAAACAAAAACTAAAACACCCAACACAAAGAAGCACCAGACCAACCTTGTAACCTTACAATATTTGGCCATCTACCCACTACCACGTTGACTCTGTAAGTAACAGCTAACTGGGAAGATTATCATGCATTCCTGCAGGTTTGAACTCTACTCAGGACTTTCTACTTTAATAGGATAATCTCAGGATTAACACTTTAATGTGCTGACACTGTCAGAAAGCCAAAACACCCAGGAAGAGTAATTAAACCTTAACATGTTTGTCCCTGAGTACAGACATTGTTACACTGTTGACTATTGTTTAGAGAGAGCAGAAATATTCAACATACAAAACCAATAGCATTTGTTCATATAGTTTTGCTTGCTTGATATACTTTGACATTGTTTTTAAGTATCTGTCAGGCCTCAACTTAAACCTGTTGGATTAATGAGGCTAAAATTTCAGTCATAAATGAACTACCTTCATCTTGCGGAGGCGAGACTTATTGTCGTGGCACCAGGCTAGGCAGGTGGCTGTCTCCTGCCTCTCCAGAGACTCTTCCACCTCCTTAGCTGTGAGGAACATCTCAATGTTCACCAGATCCTAAAAATACAGGCCAGTAGATGTGTTAATGGAAAAGAAAGGAATCAGAAACTAAAGACAAAACAACATAAGTTTATTAAGTAGGGAACAGAGGATTAAATTCAAAAACAACTTGTAAACAATGGATGAACTAACTTATCAAAAAGTGTTTCACTTCAGGATGAGACAACTCACAACCCACACACACACAATAAATGTGTATGAAGTTACACTGATAGTTTGTGTTTCAATCAAGGTCAGTGAGTATTACTTAATGTGTCATTTAGTTTTCTTTCAGTGTTGGCACAATATGAACTCAAAGAACTTCCAAATACTTTGAATGACCTTGAGAAAACACAATAATGACACACAGACAGTTACCTCTATACCACTCTGCCTGGCCAGTTTAACAGCTGTGTTGTAGTAGCCGCAGCGTAGCAGATGCTCCACCATCATGCGGTCCATGCGTTTCTTCTTCCACAGGTTGACTGAGGCTGGCTGGTCGCTGCTGTGCTCCTTTAAGTGCTCGATACGACGCTTACACAGCTTGGCGCTCTCATCTTCTGCTTGGATAGACTCAGCAGCCTACAGGACACACACATGCAAGATATGCAAAATACAAGATATTTACAAAAAGGTGAATGTGCAGTATGTAAAACAGAAGCACAAGTTCAAATTATAGTGCATTCAATACTAATACTTGTTATAATTGCACTATTTCAAAACATGTGGCATAGCAATGCCACATTTGAAGAAGCGCAGCTTATCTCGTTTTGGAGAATTTGGCTGAGAAAATGAACTAAATAAAGTCTAATTATATTGATAACATGCAATAAATCTGGATTTGAACAGGAAGAAGCCCAGATTTTTTGTAAACTTTTTGCAATACAGCTGATTACTACAAACTGATATGATAATCTGCCTGGCTGCCCTCACACTGAAGCCAGACCACAAGACTAACAGCTGCTTCCTGTTCTGTGGCTTAACTGTTATGTGGTGGAGGCAAGTTGGGTGTCATAACCATAAAGGCTGAGGATCACACACATTAAAAAATGGGCCTCCACTGCTACATGTTATATTTTATCACAAATATATTCTGAAGTGTCAAAACAGTAAAGAAACAGTGATGAACAGTGTTGTATCATTCAGTGAATAACTGCATTCCTGGGTGCAATGTTCCATGCACACTGACACTTGAGATTAGATTTATTTGAAAAAAATAAAACACTGCATAACACTGGCTTTGTAAAGCATTACCTATGTGGTTTATTTTCACACTAAGACTATCAGATTTTATTGTTGACTTTTAGACTATTTCTCTCTACACCAGCCAGAGTATTTTAGTATGTGACAAGTATCTGCTGCACAACATTTTGGCACAGAGGAAAAAAGACCTGTAGAAGTGTGTTTTGATCACTTGTTTTCTGTCATTTTAGAAAAGACCTGCAAAAACCAGCCAGGCAGCATTCCACTGCTGACAAACACAATCCACCAAGGCCACAGTCATGCCATTATAAAGAAACCACAGCCATAATAATGTGCTTTTGTCAACCGGGGCGAGTAATGTGGCTTTCAACAGTTGGCTCCAGCTGGAGGGAGATCTTGTTTATAGATCAGATACTGCCAGCAGTGTATACAGGTAGTACTAGGGCCAAAACTAGTGCTTGCATTTTTCAATTACTAATTACTGAATAGTATTTACAGTAATTTTTTTTTTTGCTGGTGCAAGTCTTTGTCTTGCTCAGAACTTTTCAATGGGGTACCATATAAGATGGAGGTTTCTTGGGCCGTGTGCACACTAACAAGCATGGATGTAAAATAATAATAACAGATTTTTTCTGTTTAATCTCCATCCACCAAAGGCCTGGTTTTGAAAATTATCTCCAAAGTGGTTACAGCTGAAAAGACTGGCATCGAAGTGTAGTATTGACAGAGGAAAGCGAAAGAGCTTAAAAACACAACACATGACTGTTGTGATAGACCTTCCACAAACAAAGCTGGCGTATTTGCACTTGCTAGCTATGTTAAGCCAACTCTTCTTTGCCACTGATTATCTCTGTAATCACTTTTTTGTTCAAGAGAATGACAAAAACCTGTCATCAGCTTTACTAGAACACAAAACAAACAACCATGGAGAAAATCTGAGGCGGCAGACGTACTCTGCTAAGATCAGGCACAGAATGGCCTGTCTGTTTATCTCTCCACTCATTTCTTAATAGAAGGTGGTGGTAGAATTCTTTTTTCTGTTTGCCAAGTTTAATTGAAGTAGAAGACAAATAAGTGAAAGAGATTTAAGTGTTTTTGTTTTGCATTTCAGTGTGAATAGCAGCATTGAGAAATACTTGGATACATGGATTTTCAAATTAATCAAAATCAGTGAAGAGATCTAGTTCCTGAAGTTTCAAATTCCAAAACTTACCATAAAGGCAAGGCCTAACTCTTTATTACACTTACCAATGACTGTGTATGTTTGTACTTCCATGAGCATGTAGAAGTGTGCCTATGTGTGTATTCCTCACCTTCCTCTTCAGGGCGCTGAGTTTCTCCACCACTCCATCCAGCAGTGACACCACGGAGTCAACCACCGGAAAGCTGCTCAGGGTCTTCTCCAGCTCTGCAACCACCATCGTCACGTGGCTCGTCTCCCGGTCGATGTTCTTCTGAGCTGCTCTGAAGCGTTTGTTCAGAGTCTCGTAGGGGACCTGTGAAGACAATGCCATTGGATATTTTTACCTTGTTGTTTGAGGCATGCTGGTTTGGCTAATGGCACAGAGAAAACATGCAGCTCAGTACAATTTTATGAAGTGTCATAACAGTTTAACAGACCCATATGAGAATGACTTTTGGCTGATTCAGGTTTGCATTTTGGAAAATGCAGAAATTTGTTTAGATAGCTGAGCTGTAATGGACCTTGTACATATCCTTCCATATTGAGAGGGTTGCTCCATAGAAAAATAAGTAGTTCGCATAGATATCCTGTCTTGGAAGGATTAAAGAGACCAGAGCAAACACAAGCCTAACTTTTCCCCCTGCTGTTAATGTTTCTTCCAAAGATATCACAGACAGTGGAATGAACTTAACATTACATAGTGTGCTCTTTGATGCCCTATGATCTGTCTTCTCACAGCCTAACTTCATAACTTTTCTGCAGCCAGCTGAGTTCAAGAACTGTTCAAGAACTGTTCAAGAGAAACAAAGTAAAGCAGGGAGCAGTTGTCCGGTGTCTACTTTTTCAGACTGCAACAATCCTGCCTTTCTTGCTGCTGCTATCTACAGAGTATTTGATCATTGTCATGTACAATTTCAAACAGTATTTTGTTAGTAAGACCGTACATATCTAGTACATCTCTAATTTGCCAGGTACCAACTTCATATGCATCTCACCTCGAATCATCACGATCCACTTAATCCTAACAAATTCCTGTTTATTTCATTGTTGGCCTTGCAACTGACTTTCAAATCAAAGAACTTGTCTTGAAAGCCTTTTTACAGTTTATGACCTAAACTACAGTATATTAAGAAGAAAAGCTTTAGAATCTATTATTTTTCACCTGATCTTTCACCATAACCATAAAGTCAAAGTATAAAGCATGTGCCCTCCACTGGCAGGTAGCTACAGTTTGCCTATTTTTAGTGATTGTGGTACTTAAAGCACAATGAAAACAAAATTTTGAAAAAGCAAAACAAAAAATATTCATGAACCACATGCTTATCATAGAAAATTTTAAATATATATTCAACAAGATCTAGAGACAATTATCTAGAATCAAACCAAACAGTAGAGTGTTTTTCTCCCTTGTACTACAACATAAGATAACTTCACAGACACCTGTAAACTAGCTTCATGTGACCATTGTGGTTCATTCTCTGATGTGTTGCATTAAAAAACAAGTGGAGCTTTGATCCATTGAGATTGTTTTTCTCTTTTAAGTTAGAGCCAGGTTCATTTCTCAGATCACTAAGACTGGAGAGGAAAATTATACAAGATTGCCATGCAAAATGACAGAATAAGCAATGTTGTTGCTTGGCTGGAATTTGGGGAATTCAGCTCTAATTTTGTAGAATTAAAGCCCAGAACAGGACCCTGTGATTCAGATATTTAATTCTACCACAGAACAGTTTTGCATGCACTAGTAAATATTCATTATTGTCCTGTTGGCAGAAACAGAGGGCTTATTCTGCTCAAGAATGTGTATAGCCTCTGTATGAGACGGAAAAGATGGAAAAGACATTGCCTTTACGTCAGTCTCTCCAGCATTTATTTTTCCTGATGGCTTCATCAAGATCAGGGTTTGCCACAGACACGTTCAACTGGTCAATGTTTGACCAGCAAATATTGAGTTTTTGGTGACACACTGGTGGCGTAAGATCAACAAATTAACAGTGGGTCATAAAATGAAAGAGTCAGTAGCCAGATAGATGGTGATTACAGCAAGCTGTAGATAAACCCAAATTAAGTTTTACACATTCATAGAATTTTTGGTGTAGGTTGGGGTGTAAATAGGGTTGTGCAATACAGTGATTAAGACCTCAGAACCACAGAGGGATGTCAACTGGCAGAATGACATGAACCAATCCAACTTCTTCTCTCCTAATATGATTCCAATACCTCATCTCAGGGTATCTGCCAATACAGGATGTAATACTGAAATAGCCGGATATCTCCCAATGTATCAGGCTATTTCAGAATTGTTTTTAATTAATGTAAAACTCCTTTAATCAGTCAGGTATTTATTTCACTGGAACAGCCCAAAACAGGCATCCAAACCTGGATATTTATTCTAATAATTGTTTAAATCAATTTCCATAAAATTCACTATATCCCGATATTGATGGTGTTATAAATGGCAAATACCATGAATTAAGATGTCTAATCTATATTGCCCACATATGTAAAGGTGCAAACAAATGTGACCTTTATTTAAAATGTGTAATAAATTTGCCCCACAAAGATTTTTCTTTCAACTTCAACAGATCTGGTATGGAAATTAGAATTTTGAGAAAATAATAAATATTCCCTTTTTTAATATGACTGGCCACTAGAGCTAATATATGGTATTACTCTTTTTCCATATGACCTTGATTTGCTTGACAGTGGACATGTAATTCAGTCATGAACACATTTCAGACAGCTATTATAGTGCTAGGCTAACAGTGTGTGAGTGGCTGTCTTTCATGATTTGTAGGGAGGCGACTCATTGCACGAGACAATGACAAGCCTGCTCCTAACAGCACACATTATTCTCATTAATGATAATCAGAATACTAATAATCATTACATGGCTTGCGTAATTTTAATAAGTCTGAATGATAATTTGGGCTCACCTTGAAATAAAGACACAATATCTTAAATATTCAGCATTACAATGTCAATATACTGTCGTGGGCCTGTACTTCTTGCATTCAGGCAGCTAACTTACAAACCACTGCCTAAAATCATATGTTAAATGACAACACGTGAATATATGGGTGAACAAACCTTATGGTTAACCTTACACAGATCTGACAGAGAAAAATATACAAATACATCCTCAAGGACATAATATCCAATACATACTGTATATTGTTGGCAATGCAGATTAGCAGCTTCCTCAGTGTCTGTGTCGGGCAAAACATTATAATTCTGCTCAACATAGCTCCAAATGTAATCAACACTGTTCTCCCCCAGCTGTAGCCTCCCATTTGATGCCAATTATAACCATCACTCCTGTCTTAAAATGGTGCCCATCATGTATCATCCTTACTGCAGCATCCAGGCAAAGACAGACACATCCCCAAACCACAGCCGTGCTTTCTGAACACAGAGACATCCTAACATCGTCATCAACACTAAACGCCACGTTATATTCATCATGGCAACATCACACCATTAGTTACCACACAAAAGCTGTCAATACATTGCTACTCACAACCGTGCGTTATTTGACGACGCTTTCTTTCTCCCTGAGACGGTTGAACACAGGAAGCAGCCCGGACCTGTTTCAGCTCGTCTTTTAGCGGTGGTGTCGCAGTAACGTTGTGTGGAATGGAGGAACAGTGCGTGTGTGCGGCGGCAGGCTGTGATTTCTCTCGCTGGCCATTTTGAAGAGCACACAGGCAGCAGCGATCTGATGACACTGCGCTAACTCGCAGGGCTGCTTCTCGTAGCGTTACGAGCTCTCCCCCGGTGATTTCCACCGATCCATCTTCCAACCAGCTAGAATCTGCATGCTCGACGTTACGTGTTTGGTAGGCAGGCTATTCATGTTTTGCGACGATAAAAGATTGATAAAACTGGGTTTGCCACAACAAGCAAGCTAGCAGGCCAATCACGTCTGCATGGTATTTCATTGACGGCGTGCCTGGTTGTTGAAGGGACGAGCACCCATGTTGTTTCATGTTCTGTCAGTGATGTTCATTGTAACGTTTATATCAACCTCTAACTGAA
Source organism: Seriola dumerili (assembly GCF_002260705.1). Classification (NCBI taxonomy): domain Eukaryota; kingdom Metazoa; phylum Chordata; class Actinopteri; order Carangiformes; family Carangidae; genus Seriola; species Seriola dumerili. Next base: position 5,924,629 of record NW_019174586.1, read on the forward strand.
TGCAACTGCCAAACGGTCGACTGTCCAGTGTAGCGTACTCGTCGGCGCTAAATTCATTAATGTGTCACCATCGTTTAATTAATACAGCGTTAGCTCGGCAACTGACCTGTCATAACTACTGTGAAGGGACCACATTGTCAAAAACAACAGGCTTAAACTTGAGCTAACATTTCTGAGGCCCTCGACACACTCAACGCCAATTGTGAGAGCTCATTAAGGCAGTAATGAAGCCAGCTAACTAGCCACCAACAATTGTTATTGTCGAACTCCCCAATCTTTACTGTCGTTTTTCAAACACAGGTAGTTAGTGGACGTTGCTACCTGGCTAAGCTAGTCCAGCTAACGTTAGCCTCCCTGTCAAGTTCGCTGCCCTCGCTATCTAATGAACTACTAATCCCCACTTTCCTAATAACACCAACTGCATCGTGTCTTTCAGCATCCCGGGAATCATTAGACTACCGATATATGGAAGTTCCAATTTTTGTTTACCTTCAGGGTTGGATATTCTTGGACTTTGAGAGCCATGGACAGTTGAGATGCTGTCTCTTGCACCGCCATCTTGGTTTTGTGGTTTTCTTGTGGTTGTTTGTGTTTTTTTTCCATCAACTCAGAATGGCCTTACTACCTCACTACCGCCACCTGGTGGGACGGTGTCAGCACTGACAATATGTGGGGGGTGGGGTGGGGAGGTGCTCTGTATAAGGTTTTTTCAGATGCTTTTCTTATCTGAAGAGACTTATAATTGCAAGTATTTGTTGATTTAAGATGAGCTGTAACATTTTTACATGAAACGATGTTGCCGACCAAAGTTATTGAATATTTTCATCATCACTTAATCTGCTGATTATTTTCTTGATTAATTGATATATCATTTTGTATGGAAAATATTGAAAAATGCCCACTATTTCCCAGTTTTCAAATATCTCTCTTTCTATCTATCTATCTATCTATCTATCTATCTATCTATCTATCTATCTATCTATCTATCTATCTATCTATCTATCTATTTTGGACCAACAGTCCAATACCCATAGATATTCAGTTTACAATAATATAATTATTATGATTATGATGTGATTAAATCGAGGATGTTATGTTATTACTTGTGTCTGTTTGTTGGTTTGTTTGTTTATTTGTCAGCAGGATTACACAAAACGCATTCTAGGACAGGCTCTGTTATATATCAGGTAACTCAGAATTTGACTGAAACTACAGAACTGTTAGATTTCAAATACCAGGCAGACTAGATGACATTAGTGTGTGGTGTAATCAAATTTAATCAGAAATTAATCAATTGATGTCATTATCAAGCAAAAATGCCAAAAGTTCAGCTTCCAGCTTCTCAAATGTGAGGATGTTCTGCATTTTGTTTGGTTTTACATCATAGTAAATTGAATACTTTTGGGGTTTGGGACTATTGCTTGGACAAAATAAGCAACTGAAGGTGTTGTATTGAGTTCTGGGAATTGTTCATATATATAAATATTTCTGACATTTTAGAGACCACAATCTAAAAATTATTAATTAGATTAACTGATAATGACACTAATCGTTAGTTATAGCCCAGGGGTAATTAGTCACATCCAAACATTCCCTTTAATACAATACATAATACAAATCACTATTGACTATATGGACTATATGAACCTTAAAAAAGAGGGAACCTGTGTGAAGAGGAGTGCTAATGTGTGACATACTGACAGTCATTACTAAATGTTACAAATGAGAAGCAATAAGATGTAAGAAATCAAACTGGTAGCGAGTGGTGGCACTAAAAAGCTGATGTTAATGGGAATTAAAAAAAAAAAAAATCTTTTAAAGGAATTCTGAATCATGTTTGTCCATGTGGAACCCAGTCTGGGGTACAGTTCAGGACAGTCACCTTAAATAAAACCTCTGAAAGCTAAGATAGGAATAATATAACAATATTTTATTCCACTAATGATAATCAAGTAATTTGAAAAAGAGAAACCACCCTCTATAACGTATCTTTATCATTACATCCAATTAGGGTACGTATTGTGTAATTTCTATTGATATTGAAAATACAGACTATAGTCCATATGAATCTCCCCTACACCCGTTCCATATCATGGCCACATTTCTTTTCCTGTGTGAGTGAGAGCTCCCTCCCCCCAGCCGCAGTGAGCATATTGCCATTGGCCGCTGTCCAGTACCAAGCTGTGCTGATTGGCTGGCACAAACTGTAATCGCTTACAATTGGCCCATTATCTGCTGCATGCCCCCCATCCCCACACCCCCCACACAGCTTTGGAACAAAGTGGAACAGTGGACACAGAGAGAGGAAGGTGATGCAAGGTTTGTGATGTATTTTTGGCCCCATATCGAGTGCTTCCTGTGTGTAATTTGTGTGTGTGCGTGCGTGTGTGTGTGTTTGAATGTGTGAGTTCATGTGATACTAGCGGCTGTGCTGCAGTAAGAGGAAATAACTCTGTGCCAAGCTAAATAAGGGGGGGAATGAAAGTGTGTGTACTTATAATATGAAGACTTGTTTGTGTGTGACAGTATGAACATATCTATTTTTGTTTATGTGGGTACAGTGTGTACAGTGTGTGTGACGCGGGGAGGGGGGGGGGGGTAATGTTTATTAATGAACAACTTGGCAGGGAAATTGGTATCTCTGCCTCTTTAAAGATGGATTTTGCCCAGAGTGGTTGTTGAATGTTGGTGCAGTTCAATGAATGTAGAAAGATGCAATGGGTCTTTAATTCTGACAGACTCTTGGCTCTTAACATCAATTTTCATCTTAAATAATGATTTTATCAAACAGTCAAGATGAAAAAGTTCTGTATAAAACCCCACCCGGATGATATCCCAGTCTCTTTAGACTTTAGAGTAGTTTCAGAGTCTGCAGGCTTTAAAATGTACATCCTCTGACCCCAGCTGGGCAGTGCATTCTTCTCATGACTGTCTTCATTGGCTTATATCATTAGTTAAAGAGCTAAAGAACTCAGGAGTTAAGAGTTGGATTAAGTGTCATTTTAATAATAAAAAAGAAAATCATACGCTATAATTTGTGTGCCAAAACTGAACATTTTAACTCAACCATGCTTGCTCTTTCATTATTTGAAGACTTTGTCAACTGTGCGTTTAGAAGAGAAATTTTATTTTAATTTGTAAGAGAAAACTCTGTTCCTATTGACAAATAGCTTTAAAAGTCACTCATTATGTATGACTGTCAAAAGTCATGTTCAGTGATGCCTCTTTAAACAAGTTTATACAACCTCTTTAAGAACCAATTCGCAAATACAGTAGAGCTGAAACAATTAGTTGATTAATTGATTAGTTGAACGATCTGCAACTACATACCTTGTCTTGTGCGATAGCAAATTTCCCTCTTTGGGTTTTACACTGTTGGTCAGACAAATCACGACATCTGAAGATGAGAATTAGAAACTTGTTATCGGATGACATTTCAAAAACCAAACTTGAGAATCGACAAATAATCAGCAGATTATTTGATAATAAAATATAATGTAAAATACAATGTAATTTCACATCCTGAAGTAAACAATCTAGAACACATCACACACTGTAAACGAGACCCCTGGATTATCACTGACATTAGATGTTTAAGTGTTTTAAAACTAAATTGACCTTTTTCTCTGTTGAGGGAGGAGACAGCGTCGGCCTGTCCTGACTTAGTTTTTTCATCTTGACAGAGATTTCAACTGCCAGCTCTCTCTTTTTTTATTGAACACACGAGGGACATACAAGAACTCACAGAAGATACATACATATAATATAATACAATATAGACATTATCAAAATAGATAAAGAGAAAAAAACCAATAAAATATGGAGGGGTTACTGCATATTAAAATATATATAGAAGTATATAAATAAAACATAATTTATTCATCTCTTGGTATTAAAAAAAGAGGAGCCAAGCCTTTAAAATAAGGGGCATACAGTATCAAAACAAGAAGTGAGAAGCTCTCTAACTATGAGCTAGTACCTCTAACCTTGAGACCTCGTGCCATTACATTTTACAGACAACTCAAAGCTGTTTGTAAATTCTCAGCATCCAACTTTTTCTGATATTAAAGATCCCTCTTCCTTTATTCCACACCCTTTTTTTATCCCTCTCCTTCTCTTGCACCCCACTCTGCTTCTTCATTATAGCTACTGCTTTCGTTTGCTACCCTATTTTTTTTCTCATATCTTATCTACCCTTCCTTCCCCCTTCACTCTTCTTTCCCACCCACCTGCTCCTCCTGTCATCTCTCCTGCTGGTCCCACCTACTCTACCTCCTTTTGCTCTTCGCTTCCTATCTCCCCTCTTTCCTCTTCTAACGTGGGTTAGATTCTTCATGTCTGCAGGATCTGTCTCCTCCTATAGCAGATTAGATTGCTAGTGTCTCCAGTATCTGCTCTGTCGTCTGTAGCAGTGTCCACATTGTTCTCCAGCTCACTGTCAGTATCCATATATCCACATGGCTGTCTGTGTATGTGTGTTAATGTGTCTGCATCTGCACGTTTGCAGCTTGTGTGATTGGTACGGTGTGTTTGTAGCTACAGTATGTGTTGTGCATGTATGTGTGTACATCCACGTGTCTCATGCATCTCTTGTGTGTGTATGTGTACACGCTTTGTTGCAGCTACATTATTTTGCATCATGTGTGTCAGCGTTTTGGCCTGTACCACAGTATGTCAGTGCAATTGTTGTTGCATGCTTGTATATCAATTTCTCTGCACACAAGCTTGTATCTTTGTGCATGTGCAGGTATGTTTATCTTTGCAATTATGTGTCTATGTGTATATGTATGTGTGTGTGTGTGTGTGTGTGTGTGTGTGTGTGTGTGTGTGTGTGTGTGTTTGCGATAGCTCTAGGTCTAGCTGGCTGTCAGTCTTGATAAGGCCAGCGGTTGGGAGGCGTTAGTCGGGGCTGCTGCTCGCCTGGCCTCCGCGTGGTGGATCTGCTGAGAAGGAGCTGAACCATTAGACACGCTGCAGTGACTACAGAGAGAAGAGAAGGGGTGGGAGGTGGGGAGGGTGGAGATATATGGTGTGAAAGCCAGAGATGGGAAAAGGAGAGTGAAAGAGATGCGGGAATGAGGATTTGTTTTGGGGTGGGAGGGTGGAGGGTGGTTTGACGGAGTGCAAATAAGATTGAGAGCGAAATTGGGAGGGATACAAGACAGAGACCAAGATGGGTAGATGGAAGAGCAGGAGGTGAAGAGATAGAAAAGGGACAGGGAGGGGGGAAAAGCAGACAGAGGGCAGGTGTAGGAGGAAGGTAGATGGGGAGGGAGAGTGAAGAGAGATGGGGTGAGCGGTGGAGAGGTAGAGAAGAAGAGAAACTGACAAGGAGGAGGACGATAGAAAAAAAAAAATTGGTTGTGGAGTGATAAAGAGAGGAAAGGGTGTAACTGTTAGTGTCCACCCTCACAAAATATACATGTGGCTATCACTGCCTGGTTTGCACACATGAAAAACTGAACAGAGCAATTAAAAAAAAACACTGTAAGGCAGTGAAATCTTTATCTATCCTGTCACCTCTTTCCTCCCCTCCCTTCATTTCTTCTCCATGTTTTCCCCTATGTGCAGCATTAAATATTCTATCGATCATTAAATGTTCCTGCCTTCTGAGAAGCATTTGTTCCGTCTTCTCACTCCCCTCTTTCTCTCTATCTCCCCCTCTTTTTGTGCTTCCCTGTGTAGCTACAACAATCCAGCTATCATCGCCAGAGCTTGTTTTTCTCCTCTGCCTGCCCTGGTTTAGAAACACTGAATATGTTTCATGGTTCCTCCATCTCCCCGAGGAGCATTTGTGTCTTGCGTGTAAGAGGTGGCTGGAGTTGAAGTTGCCATCGGCCTTGTCAACAGGATAAGTGTGTCTGTAGCTTCTCACAATGTCGACTGCGAGTTGTCAGTTTGAATTTGGTGTGAGAACCAAAATTGGACTTGCACACCTAACCAAAGTGTTATTATACTGTACATGCAGGGCAAGGCAATAGCTTCAGTGTGTGGTGTGATAAGAAGTATAGTGTTATAGAGATATTTGTCAGTCAGCAAATTAATCAGTTTAAAGACTGAATTGGCATAATTTGTTCAGTTTATGGTTATTATGACATGACATTAAGCAGCTCAAGTGCTTCTTAAAATAGCAAGGGGCTGATGCTCTCTGCAATGTGGAGCAAAATTCGATGCATCACCCCCTCACACAGCCTCTAAATCCCATAGTAAAAGTATCTGTTGTGATTAGAACAGTATTTATGCTTCAGTACATGAGCTTTTCTTGCCTCACATATCGACAGAAGCAGATTTTGTTGGACTCTTTATAGTGTTAAGGTGAAAAAAGAAGAACAAGGTGTCATGTTTTTTGAGGGACAGGCTCAATTTGTCAAGTGCAGATGCCACTGTCTGCTGCAGTCCAAAAGGTGACTTCAAGTCATCTTCTGCATGATGAACATGAGGGGTTTTACAAAAGGGGGTACGTACAAAAATGACACAGACACTGCTCAGCGCTGCTATGTGTACTGGGTGAATTTAGTGTTTACTCCTTGTTTTGACAAATGCATGAGTCACGTCTCCTCCCACCGTGACTCCCTCTCCTGGTATGGACATTATTAAATGAACACACCTAGAGTCACAGGGATTAGTGGTGTCAGTGGTGTTTGTTACAGCAGTCACAAAATATGCATGTTGCTCATTTTCCTTTGAAGTTGAAAAGTAATTTTGAAGCTAATGAGCTAAGAATAAAGCCAGTAGTGGGTGACAGGAATGAAGGGAGAAAGGGGGGGTGGTGTAACAAACGATCAAAGTTGAGTCAGCCTACTGACAGTGTTTAAAACAACAGTTTCCCTGACCCACCGCCTCTTTTTGGATTTGAACAGCTCACCCACCGGCTGTCTGTGACATTTACCAATAGTGAGGATGTGATGTAACCATCGTTGCTACTAAACTAGGTTAGGCCCTGGCAGTTAAAGGGGCGTCTGAGGCTGCTTATATCACTGTGGTTATCAAGTGGCTAAGTGTAAATGAGTGATTGTAATGTCACCACTGCAGGAACAGAAAAAGCCTGAGAAGGTGTATCGGTGTTTACCAGACCAAAGCACAGCGCCGGAAGGTTTCACATACTGCAGCACATGAGTAAAAGCATCTGATTAAAAAGACAATCTAATGCCAGTCACACTGACACATACATCAAACTTACAATTAAACAACAAGAATTATACACGATATCTTATATGTTAATGGGGAATAAGAATCAGGAAACTGAATTTGAGCTCTCAGCCCAAACAGAGAAATCAGTACCTGCTGCAAAGTACAGAGAGAAAATTACACTGTAATACACAGACTCAATTAATTTTACTTCTTTTAATGAGACTGTGTGAGGGTGTGCTATAGGAAAAGACAAAACTCTGATTCAATTATGGAATCATAGACGTGGATTTATTAGACTATTGCCTGAAAAGTTCACAATTTTGGAAATAGCCACAATACTGTACATATGTTAATAAAATAAGCATATTATAGAACTCTTCATGGAGGCAAATTAACATCAGTGTTTTTATTTTTTTAAAACTAGATTTCAGTGGTTGTGATTAAATTAAAAAGCCAAAGGGATAGCTTCCCATCCAAACCCATGTGAAATACTGCTGAAGTCTGTTTACACCTCCCTGCAAGCGGACACACATCTTTTACAAGATAAGACATATCAAGGACTCCACGTGTTGTTTGTCCCACAAATAATAATCAGCATATTCAGCTCCAGTTTTGTTCTGTAACAACGATAATATTATCGAAATATTACGTCATCATACACTTTTTGTTGTTCTAATAATTCCAAAGCACTTGAAAGATAGCATTTACACAACCAGAGAGTATGTTCAGGATCAGCTTTTACTCAAGCTACTTTAAAAGGTGGAGTATAATATCAGATGTGATGCTATTTACCCACTTTATATAAAAGATGCACCTATATTCATACTTGCCATGTTCTAGGTGCAACTGAAATAACTTTATTTGCAAGTTTGAATGTTTTGAAAGAAGGCCAGCACACTTGGATCTCAGAACTGAATTTATAGAATTGCAAAAGTTAAACTTAGAGAGTTAACAGTAAAAGAACCAAACCAGTAAATTCATTTGGTCTTGGGGACTCTTTTGCAGGGTATATCATTATTTATTATTCATTATTTAAAAAGTACACACTGATTATAGAGTCCTAACAAGTTCTTGCTTATTACAGTGAAGTTTTACAAGCTTTGTAATTGTTTTTTCAAGATATCAGGAAGAACAAGTTTTTCCTCTCTTGCTACAGCCGTGTCATTGCATAACTCTTCTGTCTTTTCTCTTTTTTTTCCTCCCTGTCGTCTTTCAGGAAACAAAAGATGAATTTTGGCCGGTGTTAGCTCCTCCCCATTCCTGCTCTGTCTCACACACACTCTAAAACACACACACACACACACACACACACACACACACACATACTCTCTCACTCTTTCTGCTCTCTTTCTCTTTTACACTCTCTTTCCTTCCTGCTCCCACAAATGCAGCAGTGCTTGCATTCGGTGTGTGTGCACATTTATTTCTTTTCTTTTTTTTGGGGGGGGGGGGGCAGAGACAGAGGAAGACACGGAAAGACAGAGAGTGTTGCTGTAATAGAAAGTGAGAAAAGGGAGGGGAGGGAGGTAGCTAGAGATGGTAGGGAGGGAGGGAAGGAGGGAGGGAGGGGTAAGACAGATAGAGAGAGCGGGCGAGCGAAGGGGACGGAAGGGAGGGGAGAGAGCGTGAGAGAGAGAGAGAGAGAGAGAGAGAGAGAGAGAGAGAAAAGAGGGGGAGCACATGTGTATGCTTGTCACTAAGGGGCTGGGAGAAGGACTAAGGGAAGCGAGGTAGCTGGCCACAGCCGCCATATGCTGACTGGATTCCTGTTCATGTCTGCTGTGTGAAGACTGTAGGTTTCTGTTGTGTGCTGGCCGGCTGGGGAACACACCATGGGAAGCTCACATCTCCTCAACAAAGGCATGCCTCTAGGTAAACAACCAGCACTCTGCTTTTATGTGGGGGAACTGTGTGTGTGTGTGTGTGTATGTGTGTGCGTGAATGTGTGTGTGTGTGTTTGTGTGCCAATATTTGTGAACTCAGTGTACATTATTCTGCCTTCCTCCTCCCCTCCCCCTTCTCTCTCTTCCTCTCCCTTTTTCCGTCTCCTCCTTCTCTTCTTAATTCTCTCACTCTATTATCTTTTTTTATCGCTCAGCCTCTCTTTCGCCACACAAGAATGGTTAGCCTTTTCTGTACAGCTCTGTGTGAGTGTGTATGTGTGTGCGTGTGTGTGTAATTGTGTGTGTGTGTGCGCGTGTGTGTGTGTGTGTGTGTGTGTGTGTGAAGAGGCAAATCTCTGCTATTGAAGGCTGCTTGAACACCTCCATTTGTGGCGACAGAAATAGATCTCTCTCTCCTTCGAGGGCTAGCAAGGACATGACACATATTTCCCTTTCATTGTGCTTCTTTTACGGAGAGCAGTTGCCTTCACTGAAGCGCACACACATACACACACGCACACAAACACACACACAAATACAAATCACAGGCATGTATGCGCACACATACTCACATATGTATAGGGAACTCAACGGACAAAAATACTGAAGTATACACATGCATACACACAGCTGGACTCACACACAGGTGAGAGATGCACCTTATGATAAGGTCTAGAGAAGACTATTCTAGAAAATGGGATCTGAATGGTTAGGGGCGACATAACATAACAGCGTCACTAGCATCGAGGTGTAGAGTCGCGCCGAGAGACACGCTGGTGCTCTCACAGAAACGCCGAAGGAGGGTGTGAGGATAAACGATCATCCACCCTAAAGCTGAATTATTGTATCTGTGGTCACCTAAATCTGGATTTGTGAAGCGGTTTCTCCAAAAAGAAACCAGAGATTGTAACGTGATGTCATCAACAGGCTGCGGGCTGTGTCTCTTGATGACATCAAAGATTAAAGTTGCAGCTCTGATCTTTTTTGCTTCCCCCTCCCTCCCTTCCTCCTTACCCCCCCCCCCCCTTTTTTTTTCTCGCTTCGGGAGAGATCTTCTCCATATCCGCCTCAACTATGTCCCAACAGCTCAAGAGTCCAAGGTCACAGGAATAACGACTGTGAATTATGGTTCAGGGAGGTTTGCCCTTTTAAGATGCTCATGCACAAATCACCACTAGTCAATAATCATGACACTGATCTGATCATGGGATCTGTCTTGGCACTCAGTGAAGCTCAGTGAACCTTTGAAGGTCTGCTTTAAAATCGGCTTGTCATCCCTGCTGATTGATGGATATGTCGACTCATGTTTTGGAAGGCAGGGGTCCTCTGATCTGTGACTGTTGAGTCATGTCTGATCTGACTATAAAGACCTAGATTAATGACACACACACACACACACACACACACACACACACACACGTCAGTCACTTCATACATCCTTTGTAAAATCAGAACATTTCTGGATAAAAGCCTTAAGTGTAATCTTATTGTTCATTTGGCTAATTTGACTGGTGCATTTGATTTACATAATGATCTTAAAAGCTGTTTAGAAGGTAAAGAATAATGGGATTGTGCGTAATAGATCCAGGCAGTTTCCCACCAGGAGGTGAGGTTGCCTTATTATGCCACAGGATAAAATCAAGGAAACGGCTCATGTTGTGACATGTTGCCAACTGATGAAAACCACAACTCAGTGTCACTTGGAAGTATTAGTTTACAAGTCATGAACACACTTGCACGACTGACTAAATATAGGCTAAAATGACAATGAACAGACACCTGGTTTTAATGGATTAACAGTTAAAAAATGTAACTTTTTATAAGCTTTACTTCACATCCAAAACACTACAAATCAGTTTAGGGAATGTTAGACATCTCAGTTTTTACACATTTGCATCTACCATAATACACACTTAAACATTCACTGAATTATTATATTGCATGAACACTTTCACCATCACAGATGAGGATTTTGAGTTGAGCATTTAAGCAGGGACTCATGAACCTGACTAGTCTAAAAGAATAGACAGCGATGCAGGTATAATTGACAGCACTTAGAAATCTATGAAGCTTGAAGTGCTGAGCAAGGAGACTATGTAGTAACAACCACTGAGAGGCTAGGGCTATTATGTCTAATGCATATAATGCTTGAGATAAAAAGAGAGGTAGCAGTGAAAAATCTACCAGCCACTGCTGAGAGGTTGGGCATTTTTTAAGGTGAGATATCTGCAGTGAAGGTTAGCTAATATAAAACTTACCAATTAAATTGACTACATTGAAATTCGTTCATTTTATTAAGAAATGATCATCAAAAAGGGAAATGTAACTGAGAAGCACATCAGTCTAGACAGGTGGCGAAATAACAGTGCCATCATGTACAGAAAAAATAACTGGCCTGCAATGTAACATCCCAAAACAACAATTAGTAGACAGGCTATAATTCAACTTATGAGCCCTTAATGAAAAGCACTCATTACTCAGGAACATGCCTTGTTGTTATTAATTTATATGTCAGCAGAGTCAGGTGAGTCTGTTTAGTGTAAGACCTGCAGCTGAAAGAACTCACTCAGCTGGCAGCCATGAAGCAGGGACAGCAGGACAGCACCTGCACAGTTTTTCTATTGGTGTCATCACATACAAATTTACGGTCATTGTCTGCACTAGAAGGCTTCTATTGCAATATTTATTAGGTGGCAGCAACTTTGGTTGTCTCACTGTTTAAAATCAGCACCTTGCGTTTAAATGAAAGATCTGAAAAAAGTAGAAATGTGGTCGGCTTAATGAGCATATAGGTCTTCCACTGACGCACTGTAGATCTACTGTGGTCATCTACAGATAATTGAGTATGAAATAAATCTGGGCATACTAAATACTCTTAGCTTGATCTTATGAGCCAGTAATAACAATAAACTGTCATATAACCTACTGATTAATAGGCCAACTCTAATTAACAGGAAATACGTGCAATGAAACAATATTTAATTTTGCTGGGGAAAGCCTTTGAACCCATTCAAAGACCCCCTGTGGGTCCTTGGACACCAGTTTGGGAACCCTTAATCTAAATACAATAAACGTTTCATAGCTTTAATAATCCATTAATGGGGCACATTTACTCCAGAGTATCCAGACTGACCCCAATCCAATTGAAACTTGAAAGCGATTGTGACTTTCTTCTGCATATTAACAGTTAATCCAATATAATGGGCCAACGTCCATACAATAATCCAGTTATGGCCTGAATTTAAATGTAGTATTTCTTATTGTGCAAGTATTGTATAAGTCAGTACTTAACGTTTTTGGTTTGTGGCATCTTACAAATCTATTGTCTATTGGTGACACCCCTCACAGTGGAAATATACAGCTAGTTTCCTCATTTCGGGTTGTTACATTTTACTCTCTTCTCAGAGGCCTATGGGTTGAAAATAACTAATTATTTGACATAAAACTGCTATAAAATCTAATTTTTAATAGAGGATGTGTGTTTTCTAACTTGCATATCCAGCCTCCATTTTTTTTTCTGTGGTCTCTGATTCAGTGCAGGGGTGTGTAGTGGCTATAGTGGCTACTACTATATAGCTTTATTGATCTATTGATCGAGACCTAGGCAGCGGTTACTGTAAAGCTGTAATTTGTCCTTTCAAACCTTAACTGATTGCCATGTACCTTCTATCTGCACATAGAGGAAGTAGAACTGCTATAAAATTTAGAGATGAGTAAATATACGCAGGTTGTCAGCCCTGCTCAGACACAGAGGTGAATTAACTAAGATTTGCCTCTTCAAACTTTGACTTTGAATCGGTCGCCACAACTAAGATGCTGCCAAATGTTGTATCTCCTTGTGTGTTTTGCTGCTGATGTTTTAGTAATGGGAACAAAAAGCTGACAAACCTGAACTGGCTTGCTGATACACTACCAGCAAATTAAGACCTTGTTTTTATGTGTATGTTTGTGTGTATACAAGTCAGTGTGTGCGAGAGAGGGAAGAAGAGGAGACCTGCAGGGTGATCATTTCTATGTGTAAGCACTTTGATGTATCATATATCACTGCATATTAGTTATGTCAACCTGCATGGATTGGTGTGCTGAGTGTGCACCTGTATTTCTGTACATGTGGGTGGGGCAGGATGTGTGTGTGTGTGTGTGTGTGTGTGTGTGTTTACGTCAAGCTACCTGAACACTTTGTCCCTGCACATTCAGCCGTTTTTAAGTAATGATATAAAACATGGTTTTTCTCATTCTTAGAGAGATACATGGGACAGGGGGGAAAAAAGAGGAAATGGCGAAGGAGATAAAGAAAGCCTGGGGAAATGAGACTGAAATTAGAGATGGAGATCTGAAAATGAGGCAACACAAGATGAAGGGATGGCAGGATCAACACTGAGGGGGTGAAAGACAGATATGGGGGCTTTTTAACCACGTCATGTTGCTGCATGCCACAAGGGCCAGTAACATTATAAATCAGCCGTGCTGTGGCTCGATGGTTGGTTGCTACAGTTGCAGGCGACTGACAGATCACAGGTGCCGACACCAACACTTTCCTCTCTTCTCTCTTCTGAACAGTGCAAAATACAAACACTGCAGCTGAAATGTGAGTATGTCATTTTTGCCAGGGTTCATTTTCAGTTCAGTCGGAGAGGGACTGAAAAGAGATTTAATTCAAGAAGTCTGACCTTATTTCAGAACTGAAAAACATGTAACAGCTGCTAGTTCTTTGGCAATAACTGAAAATGGTTTGTAAAGGTGTGTATGTGAACTGTAGTTTAAATAGACTGAAATGAAGCTGAATGGACGCTGGCTTTGATCCTAATACATCTGATAGGCCTATGTGCTATGGCTGTGAAAGTGAGAGGTGTTTATGGGTGTCAAATCCAACACATCATACATAAATAAGATTTATGTAAAGCTGCAACTATTATTTTCATGATTGATTAATCGACTAATTGTTTTTCTTGATTCAGTGATAAATTGTTCGGTCTATAAAAAGTCAGAGAATGGTAAAAAAAAAAAAAAAAATTGTAAAAAGAGACTTAAACTCAGATGTCTTGCTATGTCCAACCAACAGTCCAACAGAGTACAATGATATAAAACAGGGAAAACAGAAAATTCTCACATTTTAGAAGCTGAAACTAGCAAAACCTGCAGATTTACGTGCTGAACATGTTTTTTTCTGAGTTTAAAGTTTGATACAACAAACTAAACCCACAGATGCTTTGAAAATGAGAAACCCTTGTTTTAAGAGTTTGTGGTAACAAACCGGTGCTGTCGTTCCCTTGTGTCGGTCAAAACCAGGCACTCGCAGCTTGTTTCGGCAGATCACTATCTTCCTAGTGACCCGCACTTTTAAAACACATGACAATTGCTGCTCTTTCGTATTGTCTCTGTTGATCGACAGTCTGAAAACACTGTCTCGTTCCTCAGAGACCAAAATCCAGCTGTTCTCGTGAGCGGGTCAGTGACAGCTGGATACAGGCAGGCCGCAGGGCTTTCCCACTGGCTCTCATGCCGCAGTCCCAGCAGTCATTGGCAGATGCTTTTTCCATCTCTACATGTCACTCAAACGGCGTTAGCCTCATTTTGGTTTGATTACAAATTTTCCGGGAGACAATTTTCATATTGGGGGATGTCATTTAGTATCCCAGGCCCTCAGGCATAAACTGCACAGCCGGGGACGTTACTATGCAGATGGTTCATGTTGTCATTGAACAATTATCACAAATAAAATTTTCTTTTCTTCCAATTCAGATTTTTTGCATCACCTTATAATTTTTACCAAATACAGTAATGAATTTGATTCAAAGAGTAGCTGCAGAGAGACCCTGGATAGATGGCAAGAGCAGAGCTGGAGCTGTGGCCCCGTTGGCTGTGAAGAGGCCTGTTTGCACTGTGAAAGCTCCCAGCAGTCACCCACCCCCGGGGCTATGGGGGGGGGGGCGGTTAGAGGAGAGGAGAGAGCAGACGAGGACGACGAGACGCAGAGACGAGAGCACGAGCAGACGACGCACGAGAGAGAGAGAGTGTGTGTACACAAGCCTACTCTGAATATAATCGAGAACGCGCACAGTCGGGCATGGACCAGATGGATGAGGTTTTAGAGTTTAGGAATTGAGCAGAGTGAGCGGAAAGTCTGGGCAATTATTTAATATAATGAAGAATTTAATGAGTGTTTAATGTGACAGGAAAGCGAGAAAATACATTAAATAAAAAGAGACCAGGAGATAATGGCCATTTGAGTTTGTTCGATTTAAGAATTCAAAAAGAGAGAGTGGATTATTATATAGGATGTTGATCTTAGGTTTGTGTGTATGGGAGAGACAGAGAGAGAGAGTATGGATGGGTGTTTTATCATAAAGAACAGTTTGACTCAACGGAAACTGTTGGTGAAGCGTCAGCGCTCGTGTGCAGTGCTCCTTGGGTAAAGACCAGCAAGTGTACCTGTGCGAGTCCACTGACGAGGCAAACTGTCTGTACTCAGCACTATAACCTAGCTGCTTCCACTCCATCCTTGTTGTCTCCAGTAAACACAAAATGTATCACTGCGCCAAAAGGCAAAGAAATCTGGCTAAGCTCCGGTCATCGCAACAACCCTCACCCACATGTGCCTCACCTGGTTTGTAGACCTGCCAGTCTGCAGTTAACAAAGCTGATGTCATTCCTGCCTATGTTAACCAGCTATCCCTTGAGCTACTGGCTCTCACTGAGACTTGGCTCGAACCAGAAAACACTGCGGCTGCGCTCTCCACTTACTACACGCTCTCCCATACTTCCCGTCTGTCTGAGCAAGAGGGTGGGACTGGCTTATTAATTTCCAACAAATAGAAATTCACTCAACCGTTGCTATTGCTATGAACATCCACTTGGACAATCCGAGCTCTGTGGACTTCCTGTCCCTCATACATATTGATTTGACCTAAAACAAGTTTGCAGCCGTCTGACTCTCAAAGCCAGCAAAGAACTTGACCTCATTCTCATTCAAAACTGTGCCGCAAACAGCCGCCAACGGTCATGCACCTCGCTGACCATTATTTAATTCGCTTCACTGTATGCCCCCAGGAACAGCCCTTTGTTCCACCATCTCTGGTCTCTTTCTATTGCAACCTCCGCGGCGACTTTTCCTGAGTGGTCACCTCCGCTCCACCTCCTCTTAGCACATTTTCATCACTAAAGGTCAACGAGGCCTCAGAGTCTCTCTGCTCTACACTGACTCCAGCTCATGTCTGGATAGCCTGTGTCCTCTATCCACCAAACCTCTAACCTGCGTCACCCATGGCTGACTGATACCATCCGAAAGCCACCCTGACAAAACAGCGTAAATCCAGCGACCCCACTGATCTCAAAGACTATTAGTTGCTCCTATCTTAACTCTCATCCGGCATCAGTGCTGCCAAAACTGCTTTTTACAGTGATAAGATCAGCATTACCACAAACAATGAGAAATTATTTTTCACCTCCAAAACATTACCCATTCCTTGGCAACACCTTCAGCTGCTCCAGGACTGACGTAATCACAGTCGCAATCATCCCGATTTTAAACCCTAAATATCAAACATGTCCACACTGTTCTCGTTTGCGGTTCCCCGATGGTGGAACGAGCTACAAGTTGCCATCGGAGCAGGGGCGTCCCTCTCTGTCTTCAAGACTCATCTCCTCTGAGAGCACCTCCCCTTCTTTCACCTCCAACACCCTAACATGTCAAACTCTACTTACTCTGCACTTCTTTACCTGATCTCCTTGCACTGCGTCTTGTTGAGCAGATTTAGTACTTAGTGCTTACTCTAAGGCCTCCTACTGTACTGAGGCTTGAGTGTTGTTCCTCATTTGTAAGTGGCTTTGGATAAAAGCCAAATGAGTAAATGTAAATGTAATGTACTCAGTAGCAGTCAGTGGTACCGGTCTTTCCAAGGTCATGCTTGGTGCTGGAATGAGAGCTATTTCCTCCCTCACTTTGACCAAGTGTGAGCTGGAGAAATGTCTGGAATCTCTGGTACTTCCCAAAAGCACCACTCTGCTGAACTGACTAGACTGAGCAGATTTCAGTATTTTGTTCGTGTGAACTCCATGTTTAATGTTGTGTAAATACACACATCTCTGAATCACACTTTGCTCCTGTTTCAGCTCAAATGAAAATCTTCTAAAAGATGAGTCTATAGGCCAAAAAAAAAAAAAAAAAGCTGTACAATGAAGCAGCTACAGGCCAGTGTGCTCCTTATGATTACATCTGAGTTACAATGAGGGCTGTGTTGAAGCCTCACAGTACTTTTTGTTCTTGTTGAATTCCAATTTCTCAGCTATGCACCATTGATTTTGTATTGATGTGTAAGTGCAATGGCCTCCAGACAAATCCTATTACGGAAAGCTAATGTTTTACCAGGCCACATAAGGCATTGTGAGCAGGATTTGAGTTTCACTTTATTGGTCTTACTGCGCTGTGGGGCGGCTTCATCAGATCAGGTTTCATGCTGTAATCTGACGATGGAGATAAGAAAACAATACAGAAATTGAGTGAGGGATTGCACTAAGTTGTTTGTTTTAGTGCAGTTTGAGTGCTGGAAAAACGCAGTCTATTATCCTTAATTTTTTTTTTTTTTTTTTTAACATACATTAAGGTTTTAATGAGACAATGATGTGTTGATGTGTTGAGACATTTAACTGACACTGTAAAGCTGTAACTGTAGGTGAAAAAAATCATGGTTAAATTCCTGATCCTAATTGTAATCCTAATTCCATGGTTACAGTAACATGGCCCTGTGTGTCATCACATACACTATACATGCACTGTACTCCTGTTGCATGATCGATGCAGGAAGAAGTATGTGCAGAATAGTTTAGAATTATCTCATGAGTATGCTGTTTGAAAAAAAAAAGCTTTTAATTAGCATGGATGTATTCTGGAAGTAGTCTATACAGTCCCTCAAATTTTAATAATGATGTATCACAATATGACACAGACTGAATACAGATACCTCATGTCTGTTCTCTAAATACAGATTCTTAACACTTATAGTCTGTCACAACCAAACCCTGAACACTGCAGCACAGTGGAGCATGAACCAGAAATGCATGTAATCACTGTATACATTATTTCCCCATGCATGCACACTGGCTCAGTCAACAAAGAAAAGAGAACAACTGAGAGTCTGCGGGGAAAAAAAAAATTCACCACAGTTTCAAGACTGAGCAGCATGTATTTAGACACGTATTTGCTTGCTGCAACAGCAATTTATATGAGAAAGAGGAAGCTCAACCATCTGCCTCTGCTCAAGGAAGTTTATTTCATGCTTTCTTTCAGTACCTCCCTGCTTCTTATTCATATTTAATTATAGTTACACTTATTCACTTCTGGGAGCTGCCCAGTACAACACAGTGCTCATCTTCTGGTCACTGAGCTGTTTCACTGGAACAAATGGGAGGAACAGCACAGAAACATTTATTTCTAAATGCTGACATGTTAAAACATTAACATTAAAACATTAATGCTAAATGTCAGGTTTCGACATCCCTCCAAATAAAAGATACAATGGCATCTATCCAATATATAACATGTAACAGTCATCATACGAGAGGAAATCAATCGACTGCAGGAGAGGCCAATATACCCATCTCTCCAACAACAGCAGCTTCCATTAGTAATGCAATCACAAGATGTGTTGCATTTGCAAAAAGGTTTTGGGGATTTAAAAAACAAGAAAATCCCTTTGTAATTACATCATTCTAAAAGCTGAACACAACATCTCCACACCTCTTTTCTCAAGATTGTCAGCAGGCATTCTGGGAAAAACTCACTACTGACATAGAAATATAAAGTAGATAACCGGTAAAAAAACAAACAAACAAACAAACAAACAGGTAAATTACAATACTTCATTACAAAAACACAACTGGAAAGCAATGACAAACAGACATTAATGAGACAAACTGGTAGCATCATTCCAGCAGGGACTTTTCCTGTAATTTATTTTGCTTATGGGCAATTTAATGAAAGCTCTGGAGGAAAGAGCGTTGCTTAGTATCCCTGCCCAAAATTTCGAAACTAATTTTCGGGCTGAAGATGCCAAACATCTGTCCACAAATCTGATTCTCAGGGATCCTTGGCATTCAAAATGTTGTAGAGACAGTAGAATGGTGATTTTGAAATGACTGGTTTAATCATTCGGCTACTTTCTCATGATGTTAGCCCAGGCAGCTGGAAAACAAGCTCCATCTGGAAGTCTGAGCTGCAAAAAAAAAGTTTAAGGAGAAATATTTCGAGAGAAATGACAGAGGCAGCTGCTTATCTGAGATGTGGGCCTTCACATCTCAGATGGGAACAAGTCAGGAATGAGTGATGAGAAGAGTCAGCATCAGCAGAAACAGGCATAACTCCCCACTCATTTCATCTACAGTGTTTTGGAGGGGTGTCAAAACTTGACACAATGTCTCAGATTTTCTTCTGAATCTACATCTGTCCATCCCTCAGATGTCTTGGTTCTCAATCAGTATGTCTGTCAGTGATCTGAAATGATTAACCCTTCAGTTGCCTGAGAGGACAGATGAACCATAGATCCAGGATTTGATTGCAGTGGGAGGGAATAGTTAAGGAGAACTAATAAATGCAGCTTCTCTTGACCACTGCTCTTGTTAAACCTGAACAAAGGCCCACTAGTGGGGTCGTCTGGAGGATCTGCCTTGTTAAACGCTACTTATCCTCCTGTGCGGCCTGGCTGTACTCTCAGGCTAATGGTTTAATCTGAGGACATGATTTAATAAAACATCCAGTGGGAAGGTTGCAGGGGGACTCACTCTTACTCTTGCTACTCTTACTAGTTATTTAAAGATTTCAGTTTCTGACCCTCTCTCATGACAGATCTCACCCCTTCATACGAACTGTTGCACCTCTTTACCCAACTGACTTTTATCATTTTCAGTGAGCT
The DNA here is from genome assembly GCF_002260705.1 of Seriola dumerili. Lineage (NCBI taxonomy): Eukaryota > Metazoa > Chordata > Actinopteri > Carangiformes > Carangidae > Seriola > Seriola dumerili. The sequence goes on from NW_019174586.1 coordinate 5,944,550, forward strand.
ATGAAATATCACATTTTTGTTGCGTATTTGTAAATTAACACCCTGTGTGCTAGATAATTGAGCAATTGAGACATGATCTAGGGCTTCAGGCTGCATGCTCACTTGTTTTCTGGATAAGACTGCCCCATTTTTTCCCAAGTGAGTTGCTCCCAAGAGTCACTCTCAGTTGTCCACAGGGGCAAGCACTCGCATTCACCATGAATATATGACAACTCAATTAAAATATGTGAGGTGGATGAAACACAAAAGGATACTCTTAATTATACCGGTGTTTTCTGCCTCCTGATTTTTTGTTCTAAAGGGATATTGTGAACGTTTGAGCGCAGTCTCTCTGATTTTTGAAGTCTGTACTATTTTCTACAAGCCTAACTTCAGGGCCTACCTCATCCATGTTCCCAATTACCGCCTGTTTCAAAGAGTCAGCAAACAAAAGTAATAATTAAACAGAAACAATAGATGTTTAAAAGCAATAAGGAGAAAAACAGCTGCGAAACATGACCTCTCTCAACAGAATTAGCTGTGCAGCAGATAGACAGCTGCTCCGGGAATTTAGTTTTTTCCATCCACGCTTACTGTCATGGTTGTCATAGTAACTGCATCAGTCCGGAGCAGGAGCATTATGGGATGCAGTTGAAGCAGGACCTCATATGTGCCCAGGAGCAGCCACATATCTTCAGACATATAAGGAATGCCCAAGCAAATGATGCATGTCTAAAGGTCTGATAAAGACCTTTTTTTGTGATGAAAGATTCCTAATTTCTTTGACTGTGTGATTGTTGCTTTGTAGGTGTTTAGTTCCTACAATAAGAAATTCCACTAATTAGATGCATGTGTACACTTCTACCACATCTGACAATGAAGTCTATCTTCTGTCTTGGTCCTGCTCACTGCCACGTTCATTCTGCCCATCTGACACCTTTTCTTTTGTGTGTGTGTGTGTGTGTGTATGTGTAGGCATCAGGCCACCCATTATGAACGGGCCCATGCACCCACGCCCCCTGGTGGCGCTGCTGGACGGGCGCGACTGCACTGTGGAGATGCCCATCCTGAAAGACGTAGCTACTGTGGCCTTCTGCGACGCTCAGTCCACACAGGAGATCCACGAGAAGGTAACACACTTAACTAGATAATGTACACAACATACGCACGCGCACACACACACACACACACACACATACGCACGCACACACACACCTGTTAACTACAGCATCCTCCCTGCACTCAGACACAGACCCTCATGCCCTCCAAGTGCTTCTCCTAATAAAGCTCACACTCATGAACACATCAGACCTTAATTCAAGTCATTCAAGTAAATTGAATTGTGGCCTCAGACTTTTGTATCCCACTGTGCATTACACAAATATTAATTGATCGGTTGTAAAAAATTAATTCACATTAATCTCAGGAAAATTTTACGACATCATATAACATAGTCATGGTGGTTTTGCTCTTCCAATCGAGCTCCACTTCACTGCACAAATTTCGATTTTTGGGCGGCTTCAGTAACTGTGCAAGAAATGGCACCAAGCGTAAAATTCTACCTTGAGAAATCTGTGAGGCAACAGATGCGGCATCTGTGTTTTTCTACAATACATGGAATCGCCTCATTGATTTGCAAGTGATCTCTGATCTGGAAAAATTACCATTTGTGCCACATTCACATCACATCATTCAGACTGTCATTACAACTAATGAGTCAAAGCTGTCAGCCTACAGTGCAACTCTGACACAGACAAGTGTCAACAAACAGCAGCAAAATGGCTACAAAGCCTCCATCATTGGCAGTCACTTCTAAATAAAATGCAATATAAACAACAATATAATCTATTCAGCTAATTTAAAAGGAGCATACACTTCTTTTTTTGTATCTAGTTTCACTATTAAACTTCTCTGCATGCATACACAACACAATAAAAGTAGCAAATTTAGGCAATTTAAATAATGTGACTAAAAGGATAACAGTAGGGATAACCTTTGTGGACGGGTTAGGGAAAACCAGAAGGTTTTCCTGGTATTTCCATTCTTCCCACATTGCATGAATGCAGCATTGGCACTTGAGATATCATCAGAAAGAGAGGGTCTGAAGTTATCAAAACAATACTGGCTGTGCATTTAGGATGCTTTATAGTTATAATTTAGCTGTAACTTTAGTTAAAGTAAGACAGGAAAATGAGTGAAGAAGAATAAAGTACAGTACAGAGAGTAAACTAAAAATGTGGGTCAGGCTCGGATCTTGCCACAGCCACTATGGATTGTAAATGGGTTTGTATGTCTGGCAGGGTTACGTCTCGTTCTGGGTGTCTGCCAGGCACACTCTCTCTGTGAGCGCGCTCAGTAGGCCACAGCGTGGGAGAAACAGATGGCTCTCCTTCGCTCACTATCTATCTCTTGCCCTCTCCCTCTCTCTCTCTCTCTCTCTCTCTCTCTGGCTCTACACAAAGCAGCCACCTCATTGTGTAATTAAAAGGGCTTCTTTATTGTAATTGAACCGCATGTCATTTTCACCCTCTCTTGCACACATGAAGAGGAGGGCTGGCAAAGATTGAAAGATTAACTGAGAATCAATTAAAAGGTGACAGCTGACACTGAAATGGTTTTCACACAGACCCATATATTCCTATTCTATACGGTAATCAAATTATCAGCTTTTTGAGTCATTATATTTCATTGTCCATTAAGGCATTAAGCCGTCATGCTGATTAGAAGCCACCGAACAATCCCATGAGAATGTGACTGCTGCTGATATTAGTTTTGTTAGACACCTCATCTCGTTTCCTGTGGTTATAAAAGCTTCGTTTCCATGGTAATATTCAGGAAATGGCGTTATTCCATGCAGGCAGGAATATTTAAAAAAAAAAACAGGATATGAGGGTGATATAAACAGCACCTCCAGAAAAAGCCTTAATGGAGATACTTTATGTAAACAGTGTGACAGTGAACTCAGTGAACTGTGGCTGCACTCTGCAAAGCCATGCTTGACTTGTGCTCACACCTACACAAACACATGCTGATAACTTGGCTTATAGTCTTTCTACATACAGTATGTACTGTACCATGAAGCAATACCTGAGACACCCTTGCATGGCTGTCTACAGACAGGTGGCTCAGTAAGAGTATGCAGATTTTGTTATTTCATATAAATACACACTAACAGATATTCCTACCTCTCTGTCATTTAAGTAACCATGTGTGTTGTGTGTGTGTGTGTGTGTGTGTTCAGGTGCTGAATGAAGCCGTAGGAGCTCTAATGTACCACACCATCACTCTAATGAGAGAAGACCTGGAGAAGTTTAAAGCCCTGCGTATCATCGTCCGCATTGGCAGCGGCTACGACAACATTGACATCAAATCTGCTGGGGAACTGGGTGAGAACACACACATGCACACACATATATACACACACACACAGAAGAAGAGCGAGTGTGTGCTGGTAATACTGTGCTGCACTGTGCTTCTAACTTTTTACACTTTTAAAAACCAAATTCATTTTATCCTTTGTAGCGATATTTGCAAGTTAACAGTACAAATCCAGCATTCATGTAACAAAGTGATCTACCAGGAATGTGTGCTTGCATATACACAATTTGACAATTCTCTGCCTTGTGCTGCTGCAGAAGTTGAGCCAAGTTTAAATTTGTTGCTTTGTGTCACTAGCACTGACAAAAGTTACTTTATAAAGTTTTTTACATTTTTTTATTGTGTGGCCTATTGCTTCAAAAGTTTAAAAAAAGTAGTAACTAAATACAGATAATAGTTACAGTTAATATTCAGACCTTTTGTAGATGAGCAATGATCTTCTGTATTCAGTGATTTAAAAAAAAATCTTTAAACATTTCATTGTTATGAATGATTGCCCCACTTGCTATGTAAACAGAGAAAGTAGTTCCAGGTAGTTCAAAACAAAAGGCTGTTTTTCAATCGTAGTTTTTCTATGTCCTAAATGAAATTGTCATATTTGACCATTTATTATTTTTAAGTTCAACTATTAACTGTTTATTTTATTCTAACTTTTTAAATAACAATAGCTTCACAGTAATATAATTTATCACAAGTGTAACAGACAGACAAGTTAAAAAGCAAAATAATCTTTAATCTATAGTCTATAATCCTTTTTGGGTCTTATTCCTATTTTGGATCTCATTCTCTGCTGTTGTCTTACTGTTTTCTGTATTCTGTGCTGAGCTTGTACTTTTCTTCATTTAATCTAAATAATTTAGCCTTTTTAAAGTTTACTGTTGGTCCGTTGGTTTTTGGTGTTGTTCGGTAACTCTGTTACTAAATATTATATAAATAAAGTTATTATTATTATTCTCCCAAAACATTTTTCATTGCTATCTGCCATGAGCAGCCATGTTTACAACAAGTCTATGATATTTGTGGAGAAAAAGAAAACTCATTTTGTAAAAACTCATCTCTCTCCTGCAGCAGCCGGAGCTTTACTAACGTCCCCTATCTTCTTCCAACAAGAGGCTCTGGCATTTGAAAGTTGCCAGCGGTGTTTGTGGAGAAAACTGCTGACATCGCACCTTCAGCCTGCACTTCTCCACCAAAATAGCTTTGGCCAAACTTCATCTCTTTCAAAGGGCCCAAAAACCTATTTCTAATCCTTATCTGCTCTCTGGTCCAACAGGCATCGCAGTTTGTAATATGCCAGCAGCTTCAGTGGAGGAGACGGCGGACTCCACGCTGTGTCACATCCTCACCTTGTACCGACGCACCACCTGGCTGCATCAGGTTTGTGTAGCCTTGTGTGGCTGATAAAAGGGAATGAAATGAACTGGATTTGAATGAACTCATTCTAAATGTATTAGTTAGAGGTGTACGGTTGGTTATCACTATTTTAGTTTGGACAGTTACTAATAATCGTCTACTGACAAATCAGCAAAATTGAAACATTTCGTTTCCTTTAGAATGTTGCTGTATTTGAAAGACGTTGATGTAAGATGTAGAAGGTACAGTAAAATGATTTGTTCCTCAAATCAGTTATAAGTTATTATTTAGACATATTTCATAACCATGATTCTGATATCTAAAAGGATTTAGACTGTGGTCATTAAGTGCAAAGTGCTGGCATTATGAAATTCACCTGGATCATGTAAAGCTGTAATGTTTTTGTTGTCTGTGTCATTTTTGCATGTAATAATTAATTGATATTCATGCCAGGCTCTCCGGGAGGGCACGCGGGTTCAGAGCGTGGAGCAGATCCGAGAGGTGGCCTCAGGGGCGGCAAGGATCAGAGGAGAGACACTGGGACTCATAGGGCTCGGTGAGCAATGCCCTGTCAATGACATCTACTCTGCATACTGTTGCAGGAGACGTGTTTATATTGTGCGCACAGTTCGGTTTGATGGTCGAACTGTCCATCAAGTTTTTAATCAGACCGTTTTTCTCTTTTTTCCATTTTGGGAAGTTTCGTCCTTAGCTCAGCTAAATTAGCTTCCCAAGGAGTTACTGCCAATAAAATATAAGCCGATTAAACCAGAGGTAGAATGCAAATCTCTTCCCTGTACAGTCTGAGCATTTTCCAGCAATAATGAGCAGACGTGTGCAGCCAGAGCATTATGTAATTTGTACGAAGAAAATGGGGAATATTAGATGCACAAAAATGGCAGCTATTGTGTTTTTATGTTCCATTTGAATGAGTATTCATGTGTATGGAGTTTGTCTAAATGCACCTGTGTGTTTACTAATGAGTGTGCCTGTGTGTATTCATGTGTTCTAGGTCGAGTGGGCCAGGCTGTAGCCCTGCGAGCCAAGGCCTTTGGCTTCAATGTGATTTTCTATGACCCTTATTTGGCTGACGGAGTAGAAAGATCCCTGGGACTACAAAGGGTCACCACACTACAGGTAGCGCGCACACACACACACACACACACACACACACACACACACACACAAACTCACACACCATTGGGCCATTTTTGTTTCTGTGAAACCAGCAACGACCTGACTGTTTCCGGCACTTTTGTGTTTTATGAAAGGAAAAATGCCTCCACTCAAAAGAAATCCTTCCATACTTGTACAGCTTTAAGTCCAGCTTGAAGAATGATCATTTCATTGACTTTCACTATAACAGCTAACACACCAACAGGAATGTGGTGATGCCATGATGCCATGTCCACTGTTTATATCCTTTAAAAAGAGTTCAGGTTTCCATATTAAGTAAAAAGGTAATTCATAGCATATTGCTAAACCTATTACTTTATCATACAGCTACAGCAGGGTTCCTATCAGGGATGGAAGTCCCAGTCTTGTTTTTGCTTGAGTCTCACACTAGTTTCATAGGGAGGGATGCTGTGAGAATTTTTATTAAGTTTCTCTGCATGTAATGCCAGTGTCAGCAAAGAATGTCTCCCATGACAGTGATATTTGACTGTCACCACAGTACCATTTTAACTCCTGCTAGGACTGTAAGAACTCAGCACTGGCATAGCATTTAAATGGATTCACACTAAATCTTCTTTTTACTGAGGAAAAAAATCCAACAGTGCTTTCTTCACCATCCACCATGACAAATGTGTATTTACCGGTATGTTGCTGCGCCTACTTAAAGTGCGTGGAAAAAGGAGCCCCCTCTTGCCCCCCCCCCCCTAATTTAGCTTCACGTCTTAGCGTGAATCTGGTGAAATTTGTCTGCTGTGAAGTGACTGTATGAAGTGTAAACAGAGGAGAGGGATTTACTGGCACTTCTTTGTCTTGTCTTTCTTCTCAGGACCTGCTCTTCCACTCTGACTGTGTCTCTCTGCACTGCAGCCTGAACGAACACAACCACCACCTGATCAACGACTTCACCATCAAACAGGTGAGGGAGAGCCACGCACGCAAGCGCGCACACACACACACACACCAACACTGACTTGAATGATTTATTTATACCTACATCAACTAAAGCCATAAATATTAAGTGGATACCCATAGATGTCCACTACCTACATACAGATGAATGAGGTTCTGTACTGCACGAGCTGCATACGATGACTGATACACTCAGGAAATATTTGTTGTCGATGACGCTCCCTCAGCCCAAAGGATTATAGCTCTAAAGCAATTCTGACCTTGCTGGAGGAAGGAAGGGGAATAGACAATGTGAACCAATACAGTATTACATATTTATCATTATGGTTAAGTTTCACTGGGAGTTTCTGCACCGTGAGTAGAATATTTTTAAGGACAAGTGTTTTGTTATGTCCCTGTACGTGTACATGTTAAAGACCACTGGCCAACATTGAGAAGAATTAATATTTCATTTTATTATGCCTTTAAATGTCCTTAGAACAAGAAAAATTTAAATTGTTATCTTATTAGATGAAAGTAAATCACTACTTATATGTGTGCATATGTGTGTTGAAGATGCGTCAGGGGGCGTTCCTGGTAAACACAGCCCGGGGGGGTTTGGTGGATGAGAAGGCCCTGGCTCAGGCTCTGAAGGAGGGGAGGATACGTGGAGCTGCTCTAGACGTTCATGAGACAGAGCCTTTCAGGTAAGAAAATCACTGTTATCGCATACATGAACTGTTATCTGTGATGTTTTCTCGATCAGAGATGCAGAACATGGTTGCAAAACCAAGACAGCATTTCATTCTAGTTTTAGGGGACATCGCAAATATGATGCTTTTTTTTTGGTTTGAAGGAATATCTTTGGATTTTGATTGTTCAGACAAAATAAGCAATTTTAAATTTAGAAATTGTGATGGGCATTGATGGCATTTTTATAGACTAAGCAATAAACCAGATAATTAATAATATGATTCAGTGGTGAATGAAATCATTGGTTGCAGCTGTAACCCGTTGCACTGTTTGTTTTGTGTCAGTTTCAGTCAGGGCCCGCTAAAGGATGCTCCCAATCTGATCTGCACCCCACATGCCGCCTGGTACAGTGAACAGGCATCTCTGGAAATGAGAGAGGAGGCAGCCAGGGAGATCCGAAGGGCCGTCACAGGTAGTGCGCGCACGCACGCACACACACACACACACACACACACACACACACACACACACACACACACACACACACAAACCTGCTGAAAAATGTAAACACAAGTCTGAAAAGAGATATTTTTAGGTGTTCTGGTACAGTCAAGCATAAACCATCCTTATTCTTTTAGCCGAGAGAGACTAAAAGGCCTTTCAGAGTGTGCCTCTCTTTCCTCCTCAGAACCTCCCTCGTTCTATCCTCTTTTTCTCATTCTTTGTTCTCTCTTTTCCATCCTCTGGTTTTGCGGTTTCCTCGGTGGCTCGGCCTGTTCAATCTTAATTCTTGCACACCTTTTGTATCTCTGCAAAAAGTGGGTTGGTGAGGTAAAAAAAAAAAAAAAAAAAAGGTAGTGCAGTAACACCAACTAGTTCCCCTGTGTGCCTTAGAGAACACTGCACTATTCATTTCAGGTATTCCTTTTTTTTACTTGAGCACCTCATATTTTTTTCTCTCTCTCTCTCTCTGCCTTTTTCTTTTGCGCCGTCTCTGTTTTTCTTTTAGGTCGTATCCCAGACAGTCTGAAGAACTGTGTGAATAAGGAGTTCCTCACCCAGAACAACCACTGGGCAGGAGTTGACCCAGCTACCGTCCACCCCGAGCTAAACGGGGCTTATAGGTAACAACACGAAAAGGATAACTCATTGACTGATGCAAAGTTTGACCGATCTCTTGGAAGAACAAGTACAAGTGTTTTACTTCTTTGTCGGCTGTAAAAAGTGTTTACAGAGCATACACAGTGTTTTATGACAATGACATAAATGATATGATGATGCACGATAATTCAAAATCTATTGTTGGATATTTTTAGGTCAGTGTCTCTGTATGTCCAAAACTCAGCCAGTAATTCACCCCTGTTAGCCGATAAAACATTTATTAGGTTAGCGGTGCTAGGTACAGTCTTTCACAGAAACCTATAGTTGCTACAACAACACAGTGGGCAAGGATACACCCTGCTAGCATCCACCGATACCTCAGTGACAGCAAACAAATATCAACATCAAGGCACAGCTTGCATCTTTCCGCACCTTTAACTATTCTTTCATCTGCCTGTCAGTCACTTGGGATTTCAGTTGCTGATCTGCAGTACCAGTTTGAGGCATTATTAATAGATTAATATTGCTACTACGAAGCCTGATCTGTTACTGATCTTGTAACCCATTGTGCTGTGGCGGCTATCTGTAAAAAAAGTTAAAACACTAAAACTGCACTGACATTTCAGTATTTAGTTGATGCTGCAGACGAAGACACAAATCATGAATCCTTTGTTCTCCACACGTTGTGCAAAACACTGCAGGACCCTGTACAAAATGTCACGGGAGGGCGATAAAAAAAGCTGTGATGCAGGCTATAATTTCTGTAAAGGTCAATTTACTCAAATTACAAAAGAATTAATATATTTTCTCACATATCCCTCATGGAATCTTGCCATGAAGATGCTTTACTTCTCTGAGATTGTGCCAGTACCCCACTGGTGCTTGCCAGCACTGAAAAATGTCATTTTAAAAATTCAGCAACAGCATGTCATAGGACTTACTTTCCATTGTAGAGACAGTCCCTATGAAAACAGTTGACAGCATGTTAACCAGAGTAATGAGGACATCGTTTCGGGAAAAAGATAGGGCTGTTTAATATTTTAGATGCAAGCACCACAGATAAAATCTTCATGGCTAGATACCACTAGATTTTTTTGGTAATTAAGTTGGAGGGAAATGTCAAAATATTTCAGTTGGATTGGCTTTCATAATGTTATTGTAGATCTAATGTGATCAGGCACACTGTGACCGATCAAGTATCACATATTTGCAACTGCAGTTTCAGTTGAACTTCAGTTTCGTATCGCTCTCTCTGCCCTCTAGGTATCCCCCAGGAGTTGTGAGCTTGCCAGCTGGTGGCCTCCCGCCTCCAGTTGAAGGCATTGTGCCGAGCGCGGTGCCCATCACACACACCCTCCCGCCCGCTGTCACACACCCTCCTCATGCCCCATCTCCTGGACAAAACACAGTCAAGCCACCAGAGGGCGACAGAGAGCAGCATCCAAATGACCAACTGTAGCCACACACTCACACACACAGGCTTGTCCGTGTTGTCTGGTAACTGGAGGAGGTCGGCATGGCAACCGGTGTCAAAGCAGTATGTTCCCTAGCGACAAGTTGTTATCAGACAGGTTCAGTGTCAGATCGACAAGTTGAGGTCCCAAAAACAATCGATTCCACTACTCTCTGGCAATTGGTTCCCAGCAGCCAGTTCATACTCCAAAGAGGAAGAAGAAGAGGATGATGATAAAGAGGATGAGGAGGAGGAGCGGATAGCTGTCAAATGCTCTAATCAAAGCACAAAACAGTTGTCCTCTGCCCCAACCAGAAGTCCTGAGAAAGACTGTAAAACTCAAGGTCCACAGGTTGATCTTCACATAACAACTTTAGCCGAGTTTTAAATAGTTTTCTCTGCCAGAAGTAAAAAAACAAACAATAACGATCGCTTGATTTGGAAAGAAAAAAATACTGAATCAAATTCTGCTGTCTTAGACTGTAGTGTGTCCAAAGTTAGAGGAGCAGGTTTCATGTCTTTCTCTCCTTTTTCTGTGTCCTTTCCTTAGTTTGATGTACAAGCAAACGTAGTAGGTTATGAAATGAATGTAACCTGTCAGTGTACAGTTTTTAGACTTACAGAAAGAAAATACTGATATTTGTATTCCAGTCTTAACAAAAAGAGTTATGTGATCTCTCTATGTAGCCAAACTGGTTTGAGAATACAATATCTGTTTGTTTTTTTCAATGTGTCCCCAAATTAACAAGCCCCCCCAAAAAAGAGGCAGCTTTTTGCACACCATCTCAGGAAATTAAGTTTCCGCAGTTGGTATATTATTTTTTTAAATTTTTTTGTTTTAAAATTCCTTTTTATGCCACTTAGTGCTTTTGTTTTTCTACCTGCTTGCCTTTTCGTGTCCCGCTACATTAGAAAAAGAACTTTAACAAGAGCTAAAGTCGATCTAATGTTTGCTTTCGTTCGTTATGTTAAAGGGGCATATGACTTTGCTCTATGACTTATGTAAATGTTTGACCCAAATGAAGGGGGTTGTGGGAGGAAAGGCTGTTGGAAGGTGGCAAAATGGTATGCTTGGCTAGGGCGACTTCATCCCTAGTCGTGATTATTAATTGCAAAATAGAGTGGTTGCATTAATTAATCTGTAAAACAAAGCAGGTTGTCTATAAGGTGATTCAACAGGAGTTTGTAGCAGCTTACAGTTTGAGACACAGCTTCACAAAAGGTACTTATGTCTTCTTCATGTCTGATGAACCAGTACTTCCACTATCACAAAGTAACTGTCCAGCTCATGGAACATGAAGAGTTCAGCACACCAAGGTTTACGAATACGCAAAACATTGATGAATCAGTGTGTTGTTTTATGCTGCTAAATCAGTATTTTACTGACGTTGCCCCTCCAGCTCTGAATCTGTCAACTCAGCAGCAAACTGACTTGAGAATATCTGCATCAAAAAACATCAACAGTTATTCAACTGTTCTTCTTTCTGCCAGAACCATTTTCGGATCCTGTTTGAAGTTAAACTCACATGTACAGATGTCACATTCAGTTAAGGAGAGTTAATGGTTACTGACAGAGAAGGAGGAGGTGTGTGCTTGAAGCTGGGTGAAACCAAATTTACAAAAGTTTGATTTGCTCCCAAGTCGACCTTTTAAGACTTTTAAAAATGCTTTATGGCTTGTCAGTCAAAACAGCTGTCGAAAAGAGGAACAACCTGCATATGTGAACGAAAAACTATGGTTTTACAGAAACTTGAGAGACATCATATATGCACAATGAAGTAAAGATGTTTAATGATAGCATGTCAAAATGTACGGATTGCTCCAGTCTAGTATCCCTTTAACATTTCATGATGGCTCCTACCTGAGTATACCGTTTAGCCACCCTCTGTGGCCTCTGTGTCTATGTGTACATATGGTGTTCTGCCTGCCTGTGTCAATGTGACTTGGTTGTATCTGTGTCTAAAAAAAGCAGCACTGGGAGGAGGGGTGGTGGCTAGTACTCTCCACAAGGCATCCTTATAAAGACTGCCATCTAAATACACAACTAAACACTATGTAACAAGCTAAAAATGCTTCAGATAAAAAGGTAGCAAACTGAGCCAGTAATCCAAGTTTCTACTGGTTACAACACCCCACAGTACAAGCAACAGGGTAAAATATGTGAAACTCTTTGCTATCAGGAATATTTATTACTGATTCCAGCTCATGTGTTGTTGATGTTAGCGGGCCAGCTAAGTGACGGTGCTTTCTCGATCCCCTTCTACCAGCAGCTGAGTAGTAAAAAACAGTTCACTGTTGCCTACCTGGTCGTCTTCATGGTGAGGTAGTAAGCGTAGCGATCAGGGATGGAAATTTCACTAGCCATTGGTGAGTATTTCGCAGCCCAGGCTACAGTGTCCAGTTCTCACTGGCCTAAATCTAAGCGGGGTGTCTAGGACTGAGGTGACATTTAAATATCACTGTCAGGCTAAAGCCCCAAAATCCTAAAAGGAATGCTGAAATATTTTGAACTTTACTCTTAAGCGTTCCTCACCAGATGCCTGTCGTTATGTGGGGAGGGAAACTCTTTGCTAGCACTTCCTAATATAAACTCAAAGCATTCCTTATTCAAACTGATGGATGCCACAAGTAAAAACAGCAGACTATCTTTTAAAGTGTCGAGGTGCTCCTTGAAATTCCATCCCTGGTAGTAACATACAGTCCACTGTTGCCTACCTTGGTCCCCTTTATGGTAAAGTAGTAGGCGTAGCAATATACAGTATACATATTCTATATTCTACAGTAAATATCATTATTTTTGGTCAAAACTGACAACCTGACAAAGATATGTTTGTGACTGTATGCATTTGTATGAATTATTTTAAAAGGAAATAAACTGTGGAAAGGTGAAATGTGTGTCTTATTAATCTTATTTTAGGGGTAGCTATTTTATGGAGGTGGCTAGCTTTCTAATAGCATCTGTTAATCAATGCAAGTGAAAATTGATGATGTATAGTGAAACGCTACATTAAAAGTTCCTTTCCTCAAGTTTTACATGTTTGGCAGTTAGTATGCAGGAAATGACACAAGCCATGTAGAAAAATGAGGTAAATGCAAATCAAACTTTTAAAAGGTACAACACATTTTAAATTTGGCAACTTAAGTAAAACAAAGTATTACGTTTCACCACAGGTCAAAAGCTTATTGAAATGTTTTCAGGTTCTCCATTGTCCGTCAACAACAGAGGAAACTGCAGTAAATTTATTCAGAGTTCAAGCCCTGTCCTTTTACCTGGTCAATTACTTATGGTAGTTTTGCCCAAGGTAAGTGCCAGTTACCAGTTGACTCCACCAGGTGTCACCAGCACAGCTGCTGCACTCCTGCTGTGGAGACATGCAAGCCAGCTTTGACATAGGAATCTGCATTGGCTCTGCTACTTGCATCTGGTTTTCCAGTTTAATTTATGTATGCAATAAATTTATAATCATCTTTGTGTGTTCCTCCAGACATACACAGTGCACCTGTGTTACAGCAGTACAGTGGCTGTCAACACTTCTTGTGTCACATACTTGCCAGCATACACTGAGCTATTGACTGGTCAAATGTGAAGCCTACTGTCATCAAATCAGACCTCATACAATAAACACAACATCCATAACATTAAATATTAATAAGAAGTGGAAATTAATTATAGTGTGTGGTGTAGAGCTGGTTATTATAAACAATGATTTGAAGGCCTCGAAATGAATCTAATGTAATCCAAATCGCTTAAATCACAGGACTGAACAAACGAGAACTTCCATTTACGTAAGTGTTCTTCCGAGCAGATATTTGCAGTCAGGAAATCGATTGGATATGGTCTGATTCTAGTTAGAAAAGTAAATGTCTTATACATGTATGAAGTCAATTCACTCAACACAGAATGGAGAGCCACCGAGACTTAACTAGAGACTTATACTGGGTAAATATAGATTAGATTATACTGTTTTATAGATCACTGCTTGCCCAAGTGACCCAAGTTATTATGAAAGCTTTTTATGTAGAAATAAGATACAACATAAATATTCAAGAATCAAGCTGAAATTTTGAGAGACAGGAGCCAAATCTATTCTTCTGCTGTCTTTGTCTGCTTGAGCAGTGAAAACAGTTGTTGGCTGCCAATCATGTGAAACCTCATCTTGAACCGTAGCTGACTTCAGACACAGGACATGGAAAGACTACTACTACATCTCTTTGTCTTTGTTTTTCTCTTTTTCTATCTCTGTTTTGCTCCCTAAATATCCCAAAATCTCTCCATTGCACTCTTTGCCTCTTCCACTTTCTTCTCTCCCACTCTGGTTCATCCATTCAGGATAACAGCCACTGGAACAGGCGCTCCAGCAGCTGGAAACTCAAGGTGGTTTAATCTAAATATCAGGGAGCAGGATGGGAACCAGATGCAGTAAAAAATGAAGGGGGCACATTTTATTCAATTAGCATGGGGACCTCCAAAGGGCACTCTGCAAAGGGGAAGAGCAATTTTCATGAGTCTCTTAGAATTTTTATAGGGGAAATAAGTGTCTGCTTAAACCTCAAGACCAGAAGTGTTAGCATTGACCATCATCACACTTAAATTCAAAGGTTAGAGACATCGTGCAATGTTAAATATGAGCAGTCACATCTTCCATTGTGAATATCGGCTAAGCTTGAAGATTTAAGAGATGACGGCTAGTTAGAAGAAGGGGAAAATTTGGGGAAAGGATAGATGAATGACTAACACTCTCCACTCCTTCAGGAAATACCTTCAAGCTGCCCTTGGGCAAGGCATTTAATATTAATCCATGTTATAGCAAAATACAGTTTTTCAGGGTTCAAGTAGGACTGCGGTTTTTCGTGCTTGTTAAAGCCTTGGCTGTTAGACAAGACAGTCTGAGGCATGAAAGGAACAAAACTGTAAGTTGAAAGGAAACAGCCCTTGTAAATGGACAAAGTACACAAAGAGGCTTTTTCCAAACAGTAAACTTGTGAAATGTTAATTGATGCTAGAAAAAGTGGCTGATGGTAACATTTTTTTCTTCAGGGTAATTAATTTTTCTTCTTTTTATCACTTCAAATTTCCACTTACAACATAAGATACACTGCCTGTTTTCCTACTGATTGTTGGAGGCTTACTTTATTGCTCTGATCCACCTGTCATTAGCTGGCCGCTTATAAGATGCTTGCAAGGTTGAATATTTGTGCCTGAGGTTTATAAACAAATACTCACAAATGTTTTATTGTTTGAGCTTATAACCAGTGGTGGAAGAAGTAATAAGATTCTTTATTGGCTGGAGCCAATCCCAGTTGATATTCTGCGAGGGCGCGTTACACCCTGGACAGGTCTGCAGTCTATCACAGGGATGACATATAGAGACAAACAACCAGTCACGCACACATTCACACCTATGGGCACTGTAGCCAATCAAACTAATGTGCATGTCTTTGGACTGTGGGAGGAAGCCGGAGTACCTGGAGACAACCCCTGTAGATACGGGGAGAACATGAAAACTCCACACAGAAAGGCGCCCTCCTATTTTGCATCATTAACCTGGTTCAATCTCTGACATAGATTACTTGTTAGGTTTGTTTGTTATTTGAAACGGAGGAAGCAACTAGAAGGATGAGAACCCAACAACAGAAACAGGCTGTCATGAGCTAATGCTGATACTGCTGACCCCAGTAAATTATGGTTTTGTCCCTTAGAGCAACACTTCCCAACACTTCCCAGATAAAGCTGTCATCATTCTATTATTTTCTTATTGCCAACAAATGCAATGAAAGAGCAACGTCTTGAGCCACAGGCAGCATTGTTGGGTTTTTGTTGTCATGGGACTTGTTGACCGTAAGAAAATGTAATTATTACTAATTCATTGTCACCCTAGAAACAGTAAAAAAACAAAAAAAAAAAACAATTCAAATTTTCATGTTATTACCTTTTACACCAAGAATGTTATTCACATCTTAAAATGCCTGTTGTGCCATTTTATTCAGTGGATTTTCTTCAAATTATTCTGCAGTTTAAATTATTTTTCCCTTATATTGACAATAATATACTTTCATATTATTAATAAAAATGAACTAAGGCTTGTGTTTTTTTTATGTCTATCTGACTGGAAGGTTAGGACAAAGTAGTTACTGTATGTGCAATGGATAAGAATGACAAGACTGCAGATGCCTTGATTTCTTTTTCAAAGGAACAAGAAAGGGAAGTGACAGTTTGACAGTTTACCTGCCAACCTGCATCCACAACCTACTGACTGCTGCTGCTTCCAATTCACTAAGTTTCACACAATGTTGTACAAGCTGTAGTCCACACAGATTGATATGTTAGTTCCTCGTTGTGTCAGATTTGTACACTCTCAGTTGAAAGTACTGACTGTGACAAAGACATATGTGTGGATGAGGTGGGTCCAGGCTTTCACAGATGAATTGGTCGATGATGGACTTGGAGGAAACGGGTGGATTTTCACAGTTCCTCTTTGCATCTCCTTTTCTTCTCCCTCTGCTCTTCTCGCCTTTCCTCTCACATCTCCTGTCACCTGTATGTGGTTTCTTCTTCCTGCATTTTCTCTCTTCTGCTCTCAGTTCTGCTCTCTTCTCCCCTCAACTGGGCACAGTCCAAATAAAGCCAAACAGAGGATTATTATCCTCAGAAATGTGGTGGAATATATTGGCCCCCTCAACACTGAGAAGGTGAGGCACCCTGCTGAGACGAGTTCCCCACCAAATGCAGGATTTCCATCAGCATTTGTGTCAGTGGCAGGTTTCAATGTCCAATGGGTCCACATACTGTTTCATGGGGCCCTACCACCCTGCCAAGAAAAATGTCTGGTGGTTAATAAACACCAGACATGTGCTTGTAAATGCTGGCTGCTGTCTGAAAGGTACTAACTCCATTGGCTGCTTTGGCAGGTCACCCTTATTTTGTTGGTGGCGAGGAGAGATGGTGCACTTCCAATTTCTCTGCTATTTTATCTCAATTTATCAATTTTTACAATAACTGGCCGCCACACATGTAGAAAATATCTAGTGGCAGTAGAGCCAAGCTGCATCATTAAAACAAAGTGTAAGATGTCAACAACGAATGGGAGTTAGCTTTAATATCCCCAATTTCTTTGACCTCTGACTACTTCTGGCACCATCTGTTATCAAAGTGATGATATGGGGATGCAGCACAAAGCTCCTGCAAGAGATATTTAAACCCTTTGACTGCAGCTGTCGACCACAACGCCAAACTCACAGGGGTTTGGTGATTTTATGCCTCATTCAATTTCTGCAGTTTTAACAAGGCAAAAAGACTGGCTATAACTCCACAACTGGGTCTGTTAAAAGGAGATTATGTTGTTATCTCTGGCCAAATGGGTTTTGATTACCCATACAATGCTGGAAAACACTGTGCAATAGTTTATATGAAAAATAAACAGACTGCTGAATAGGGCCCACACTGCTGGAGAAACCGCAAGACAATCAAATGAGAGGAGTAAGATTATGAGAAAGACAGCTAAAGATATAAACAGAGAGGAGCGAGAGGAGACAGAGGAAGAAAAGTATGTAAAACTGAAAAAGATGGAGAATGACTGATGAGATGACAAAGGCTCCTCTACTAATTTCTGTTATTGCAACACAACACATTGTATTAACTTGAATATCAGCTTTTTACAATTATTTTGTTTACATTTTTCAGTGGGAGTTCTGGTCACGTTTTCACATTTTCCCCTCAACGTGTTTTGAATGTGTGTGTTTGTGTGTGTTTCCCAAACAAGTCTGTGAGGGTGGTGACCCAGTTTCAGCAGCAAGGTTTCTGGGGTTTTTTATGTCTTTTTTTCAGCCCTGAATGAGTCTGAGGTGGGAGAAGCCGACACTTGACAAAAGCCATGTGGTTCATATGAACACACACATGGAGAAAAACACACAGGTAGATGTAGGACTATATGCATGCACACATACACATGCATCAAAATATCAGGTTGAAAGGGTGAAAAAAATACATACACATGATACAAATACATGATCAATCTGAGTTTCCTGCTGTGTTTACATTCACACATTAAACATTGACTCTCTTTGTTTTGGTCCATGTTTAATATGTTCTGCTCCGGTCTTAATGGAGACTTCACTGTTGGTGTGAAAGATGACCTAAAATGACCTAAAATGACCTAAAATGTGTATCATGGTATATTTTGAATATGATAAATATCTCATTATAAATTCAACAGAATATGATTACCACCTCGTGGATGTATGCCTCCACCAACCCGCCAAGTTGCAGGAAACATGGTCACAATCTCCTCCTCCAGAGTTACAGCATGAATAATGGCCAGAGGTGTTTTTGAGGAACATTAAGATGAAGTTGACCTTTGACCATTTGGATATGAAATATCATCATCTTACATCATAACTAGTGTATGAATTTAAGAGTTATGGCCAAGAACATGTTTTGAGAGGTCACCATGACCTCACAGTGACCTTGACCTTTGACCACCAAAATCTAATCGGTTCATCCTTCAGTCGAAGTGGACATTTGTGCCAAATTTGGGGGGATTCCCTTAAGGCGTTACTGAGATATCACGTTCACAAGAATGGCACGGAGGGACGCACAGACGGATGGACAACCCAAACACATAACCGGCCCCCAGCTGTTGCCAGTGCGGAGGATTTCTCATGGAGTATTGTCATATCAAGGGCCGTCCTAAATCAGTGACTCTCACAGCAAATCTCCTCTGCTTCAGTATGAGCTACCACTTAAATTTACAATACAGAGCTACATACATCCACTTGTACAACAGTGATTGTGATCCCTGACAGATCCAACCTGGGAACACTAAGTTGAATTGGCTATAATCAACACAGAAAGCACTTCAGGCTAATGTAAGCTTAAGACAAACTTTCACACAAACTCTTCTTAAAGGATTTCATAGTGTTGCAATTGTTTGTATTGACAAAAATGGACAGAAGTTGTGAGAATGAAAAATGAGAGCTTGAGAAAGATGTTCAAAACCTGCTTACGCTGCACACCTGGCCAACGTCTGCATTAAGTGGGCTCGCTTGTAGGATTGTTGGTTTTGGAAAGGTACCAAAACTGTCAGACAAGCCCCCCCCCCCACTACTGGAAAGGCAAGGGAGCGGGTTTCAGATGCTGTTTGACAATCTAACAAGCACTTTTTTGAAAGCATACTGACCTTTATCTGAATGGTTACATAGAAATGAAGGCAAAAAAAACCACATCTGAACTCCATATTTACCTTTCCTCTGCTAAGAAACAAAAATTGAGAAAAGATATAAATATATTGGAGCAAGATTCATGCAACAAAAAACTCTCCAACTAGAGGTGTAATTTTTTTCCTACTCCTTGGCCATCTTGTGGCTGCTATTATGATTTTTGCTATTTATGATATTACCAAAGTTTTGTTTAAAAAACAAATACAATTGCTATGGAGTCAGACCGCACTCTTAATAGCAGTGGCTGGGGTGTATCAAAACTTTACATGAGGTTTAAAGACATTTTGGCTTATTTCACATACATGCAACTTAACCCATGCCTCAAAACAAGAGCCTGTTTTCATAGGCTCTCTTTGTCTTCCCGAAGTAAAAGCACGCCAGCCTCGTTCAACTTCCAAATGAGATATTTCCAAGAAACCATCTGCAGAAGCACCCAGTATTGTCTGAACAAATCAAGAGTAGGTTTCTTCTAGGAATGGAGAATAAATTCAGATCACATGGCAGTGCTTCATGCCGTCATAGATTAATAACAGCCTGTTTTCCAAACCTTGATCCAGAAGGCTGTTTCAGAGACGACTCCTTCACATGACTTAGAGTGTAAAGGCCAACATAGATGATCTGGCATATTATAGACACAGGGATATATAAAGTAGACAGACAGGCATACAGCCAGGATAACTGGTAGCATGCCAGTAATTGTAGAGAACCAGGATTATGCATTTATCCTGCAACAGCATTGCAATGGGGCCTCTACAGCCAGATTATCTAACAGTAGGTCCCTGCAGGGTCAATACAATTTAAAATCATATTGTTGATGTTTCACTTGCTTATTCTTTTTCAGGGTCAGTGTTAAGTCAACACCGACAGCTACGTTCCATCTCTCCTGTGCTTGCTGCAAAGTCGCCCATTGGTTAGTTACAGCAACTTGTGTATGAATTTAAGAGTCAACCACAATCAAAACACTGTGGCAGAGGGTGACGTTGAGCAATACATTCATCTAAATCACAATTGTACAAACTTGCAAACACAATCTTCTTAAGCTAATATCACAAAAACAATTGCTGGCGGAAAATGCAAATGAATACTTGGATTTAATAACTGGACCAATCTCCTTTGGCAGCAATACCCTCAGTCAAGCTCTTCCAGTAGCTGCTGATCAGACCTGCACAATGTCCAGGAGGAATTTTGGACCATTCTTCCTTATAGAGCTGCTTCAGCTCAGTGATATTCTTAGGATGTCGGGTGTGAACGGCTCTCTGGGGTCATTCCACAGCTACTGGGTTAAGGTCTGGGCTCTGACTGGACCACTCCAACAGGTGGATTTTCTTAGTTTGTTCTTCACTTGCATGGTCACCTATCCCCTCCTCATATTGACAGACAACTCTGCCTCAATCTAAATGGCTACTCTCAACTCTCAACAAACTCTGAGTCACATGTGAGATCTTTTGTGCATGAATTAACATTGAATCAAAACACAGCTACCCAGGAAACATTTAGTAGCCATGTGTTCAATTACTTTTAAGCCCTTGCAATCTGGGCACTTTGTGTTGAAAGGGCTGTATCTTCCACCCAGTTTTTTCTACATTGGCATTAACCAACTCATACTAAAGCTGAGACTTGGCACTTTAATGTAGTATCTATCATTTTGTTTCAAATTGAACGTGCTGAAAGATCTGAAGAACAAAAAATGTGTAACTGTCTAAATACTTTTGATAACAAAGATGAGTAGGAGATCAGAAACAAAAGGGCTGGTTCTCTGCTTTGGTTTTGTACTTTGAACTCCACATTAGAGACATCAACTGTGAGTGATTAAAGTGAATTTGTCCATGATTACAACTATTTCCATCCCTACAACGCCAATGCAGCATATTAAGTCTAAGAACTTTTCTTCTCATCATCTTCTCTTGTCTGTTTTTACTCCCACTAGTTTGTTTCTGCTGAAAGCCAAATACAGAGGTTTCAAATTCATGTGACAGGGATGATGATCCCGATAATGATGCTATAACAGCAATCCCACACGTGTTATGGAAAACTTGATCTATTTCTATGACTTCTCTTCTCTTGTACTACACCCATAACAACCACACCTCATTTGAATATTTTGCAGAAAAATTGCATGAAAGTTGAAAGAGCACATTCAGATTATATCATAAAGTAAAACACAATACAATTCTCATTTACTTGAAGTTCTAGCTCATAGAATCTTTCAATGAGAGAAAAAGAAGATGTTAATCTGCTTGCAAAGAGTGCATCTGATATCAAGGCTTGCTTTATGGTGAAGTTTCCAACAGCACGGCTGCTCTGCAGGCCAGATGTACATATCTCCTTGTTTAAAAGTGATGACAGTGTTATGCAAAATACCCTTTTCTCCAGCATTCTATCTGGGTTAGACTTCTGGATTTAATGACCGTCAAATGGACGAAAATTATGATTCTTTCCAACAGTGAGATGCTGTAATGTCCACAGATGCAATGATGCAGCAAATAACTAGCATATGTGTGTATGTGAATGAGTTTGATCTTGTATCTTGGGCATTTTTCAAGAGAATCGGCCCAAGTGATTATAAGATCTGAAATGGGCACGTGCTGTTGACCAAGGGAGAGTTATGTAGAGTTGTACAAAGATTCTAATAAGTCTGCCGCTGCAGACAGTCAGATCCAAAACTACATCCTACAACACGTTCAGAAAACATGCAGTGGGTGTGTATACGCCTAAATGTGAACAAACAGTTGCTGTTTAAAGGTCATCGTCATGTGTGGTGCTGCAGTATCTTCTGCCTGTCTCCATTAACATCCCAGCATGGCTCAGGCAGACAAAGAGAGGAAGCGACAGACAGGTACAGAAACAGAGGTATTGAGTCTTCCTCTCAATCACCCCCCTCATCTGTCAAAGATGTCTGGTTGCAGTTCTCACATCCATCATCATTATTTCATTAAAAGAGAAACCTGAGAGACACCGGCTGGCAAGGTCATTTACACAGAATATTGTGCAGTAACTGCTCACACCTATGAAAACAAAGTGTGGACCTTATTACTCTGTCAAGACGTCACAGGAAACCAGAGGTAGGAAGAAACGGATTATGGTGTTACAGTAATCTCATTAAAATATAATAACTCTTATCATACTGCAACCTTTCACAAATTCCAGTTACATAAAAGTGTGAGGATATCAGATTTTTATTTTAATGTTTTTAAGTTATTTTGACTTTGTGAACAATGTCATAAATACGATATAATTTTACACTGCGTGATATATGAGCCTTGGCGAGGGCAAGGGTTTAGAAAACCCTACAGTAACCCTCTGCAGTGATTTACACTTTCATACTGGAAACCCAGGGTGGGACAGGAAACTACATTTATTTTAGTAATTGACCAACATGGGTGATGGGTTCTCATATATAAAACAAGTTATATGCTAAGTTGTTTATTCAAAGACCGAATGAGGAAAATTCTACTTCTTATTAATGTAGCTCTTTTTGTTCAGTAAAGACAAAAAATGTTTCAAGGAGCATACTAGCACTAATAAAGGCTGCACCTTGAAGAACTTGCAGCTTTTTACTCCATTTTCCTTTGAACTTTCCTCAAATGTCAACATGAATCAAGGCTAATGCTTTTTTTGGCACAAAGACGTCTCAGTAGTACATAAAAAGGTTACAAAAGAAATTGGCCAGAACCAACTCTGGCAATACTACACCCACTAAAATGAGAAAGTAACGTTAGCTCAATTGTTAGGGGCATGCTGAAGTTAATAGGGGAAACCTGTGGCTGAAAGGTCATGTGACTAAATCTGTGATCAAACATTTGACACCTAAACACAGTCTGGCCTCTTTAGAGTCTTACTGTATCATTCACAGTGCTTTTGTTCATTCACAGTGATTGTACAAAATATTTCAAACTTATCTATAATACAATGGACAAATGTATTAGTGTACGCCACAATAAAGAGGATTTTTTTCCCCCCCTTTGATTTTTTTATTTGACGCATTTTGGGACCATATGGATTGAGGTACATTCCCGGTGGCATGCATAATGCAGTCACACATAACATTTAGGAGACTATTTAAGATAAGTTATGTCAAATCATAATTTACCCTTTCGTGGACATTTCTAGATTATTGGGAGACTATGGGTATTTTCACACTTGGTCCCTTTCAGCCCTCAAAACAAACACAGAACAATGACTCAGTATTTTTCGCACATATGTGAACAGTCCAAACAAACTCAGAACCCTCTGAAGTGAACTAATGGGTTCAGTTCGCTTGTTTGGTTTGCTTCAAGTCCGCGTTACAGTTCACCTAACCTGTGCATTGTGGACACATTGGCTCCAGATTCGTTTCATCTTTTGCCATTGTATTTTAGCCCTGCCATAGACAGACCACATGGTATCGCACTGGGACGCTCAAAACAACAAATAGATGGAACCATGGCCGCTGGTATCGACAGCAAGACTGGTGGACGAGGAGTAGTTTGGTCCAAGATAATAACAACTGTACTTCACCAGATATATAATGAACACATCAAGCAGCAACTGTCTCCTACGCACAGAAACACCCTCTTCCCACCCCCCTTCTTTCATTACCTCATTGGCGATGTTTGTTGGTAATGATGTTTAGTAAGTCTATTGTTTTCCATGCTCACCATTATAGTTTTGCGTGTTTGCACATTAGCCAATTACGGATAAACACAAAGTACAGCTGAAGCTGATGGGAATGTCATCAGTTCTGCAAGTGTTTGGCCACACACAGGCAAAGTATTGGAGGAAGACAAAGACAAATTGAAGTTTTGAACTGATGATGCTAGATGAATACTCAAGGTGTCACATTACAATTCATTGTGAGGGGACATTCATGTACCAACTGTTATAGCAAGTCATCCATTAGTTCTCAATCTATGAATGGCAAATAATTAAAGAGTGGATGGAAAAACAAACCAAGACTATCTATACAGTACATATACAGTATGCCTATAAGCAACAAAATTTGCGCACACACACTTCACTATTCCCATAAATAGTGAAACATTTTTTTCACATAATGCATTCCCCCTTACCTTAATCCAGACCAAAACCTAATCCAACCCTGACCCTAAAATCAAGTCTTAACCCTCAAAAAGCAGTCTCTACTGGTCGGGATCTCAATTAACGGGTAGTCCCCACCAGGATATAACAACTACTTTCATGAGCGTGGGTATAATTTTTACTTAGTTTGCACTAATATAGAGGATATTCTGCTATAAGATCCACTGCTATGAATTACATAATTTTTTAAAAATAATGGTCCAGGCTTCAAAATATTGTTTCAGAATCTTATAGCAGACACAACTGACCAGAAAATACCGTCTATGCTTGAGCCACAGGCGAATAGAATGATATGCTGTTGGTTTAATAATAAATGTTACATACAAAACAGTAGAGTGAGAAGTATCGTCTACTGTCTCTCAAATACCTTGCGCTACCCTTTTGCACCTCATATGACATTCTACTGAATGTCACCAACACAAATCCCCTGATATTTATTGCACCTGGCAGCTTTGGTGACTGTGATATTGAATTCATCTGCTTCGACACAATCCATGTATGAATTGTCTCAAGGCTCAAAAATCCTCCTTCCACCTGTCCAAATCCTTCATGACAGAGGGCGATTTATTAGGTGAGCTGAGTGAGGGATCAGAGGTTTCATTTGGGTTCACCTGGTCAGTCAGGTTCATGGAAACAGCAGGTGTTCCTGATAGGTTTTTTTCTGCATTTGGTGTATAGCTCTGTTCTTTAGAATTGCAGGATTTCTGGGCAGCGGAGCAGCATTACCTAACAGTTCCTCAGAGACAGACAGTAAATCCCTGAACAGAGAGGGACATGAGAAACACAAGATGATGTTTCTGGTTGACTTTGTGAAAGCTGATAAGGTGCGTGATTGTGTGTGAGAGCACCTAGTGTTTCAGTATACTTTTGGTGTGTGCATGTATATGTTGTGTATTAAAAGTCTCTTGGGTCTTGTCCTGCAATAATGCTATGAAAAAATGTCTGTATTTTTATGAGACTTCATGAGTTTGTGTGAATGTGTATTTTTTCTACAGTACAATTCTCCCTTCACATAAGAAGAAAAACAGAAAGTCTATAAATTCTTCTTTCTGCAGACATCTGGTCTAATATCAAACCACATCTTCACTGAGGGTTTTTGTATGTGTTCTTGCATTTTCATTCATCCTGTTCTTTATTCATGAGTGCAGTCGTGTCACTGTGACTGCATGAAAAGTCAATGATACCCACTGTTTAGCATGCATGGTCATTTGCCCAATGACATCTAAGCGAGTTTATCCCAGTAACTTCAACAGGCCATCAGTCAGGCTTTAATTTTCAGAGCTAACTGACCAGAGTTTCATACGCCACTGGGGGGATTCAGAACAAAGCATCACTGTCCAAATATCATTATGCAATGCTTCAGTTGTGTGGAAATCTTTCAGTCAATTTTGGCTTTTGCTTCATTTTCACCTTGACTTTAAAGCTGACATCATCCCCCAACATGCAGAGGGAGTGATATGACCTTTATGTCTGCGGAAACCATTCAAACCTGTTGTGGAATTTTTTGAAAATCCGTTGGCGTCACCTTGAAATGAGAATCGTTTTTCTCTTTCTCCTGTGCTGCAAAAGCTATCCATCTTGACAAGTCATTCAGTGTAGTGTTGAGTCTTAAAATATTATTTCTCTAAAAGCAAGGGAGACAAAATCTGCCAGAGGGGTGAGGTAGTTTCACTGAAGCAAACTGGCTTGTTTAAGCTATTTTGAAGTGACGTTATCTTGATATCTCTGGAGCAATAACATCATTATTTCACAATGTCGTCACTTTTTTCAGAATATACTTGAATCTGCACTGGGAACCTGTGAAATTATCTCACACATTTTCACCTTTTTTAAAGTGAAAACAAAATTTCAAGATCGATTTTTTTTTTTGTTTTTGTGAGGATAAAAGTGTACGTCTTCAGAGATTTAAGGTTTTCTTTTGACTGCAGTGATAATTTAATTTCTTCCCCTGTCTCTTCATTTCCAAACTATTAGTAACTCATCTGTATCGAAGCCTGACAGCTGCACAGACTTCTGTCCAACAGATTTTTCTTACTCTCTGTCACTGAAAGACATTCCAACAATAACAAGTCAAAGAACAGAGGACCTCACATTGGCTGGTTTTTCAGGGTATCCTCAGTATCAAGTATTTTATTTCATTTCCCAATTAGGGGAAAGATCAAGCGACCAATGTTCATTTTACCTTTCTGGCTATAAAATATCCAGTTCTGGTTTTTATTTTATCTTCATCTAAGAAAAAGAAAAAAATATGAGTTGGAGTATATACTGCTGAGCAGCTCCACTACAGCTGTTTGAAAATATGAACTTCCTCTTAGTGAGATGGACACTTATGAAACAATCCATGCATGATTACCACAAATGTTCAATTTTTAAAGTTGCCTTCATTTCCATTTACTCCTTGATTACTGATGTTCATTTTTCTAATTCCTGTTTTAATTATTGTATACAGCATTTTTCAAAGCACAGATCTTATAGTTTAACTGAACACATAAAATAAGGGTACCATCACAAACCATACATCTGTAACAGCGCAATATCTTTTGATATCTGCATTGTACTGAAAAAATATATACTATTGTAAATTTTTTCATTCCTAAGTATGAATATAGAGATAACTATAAAAATTTTCAAAAATATGGACCCACACAGACATGGTAATTTGTTTTCTTTACTTGCTTAGTGCACAAAAACCGAATTAATAAACTCTGATCACGTTTGCCCACATGTAGCCTAGGTTTACAAGATTATTCAATTACTACCTGGACACACACCTGATATTTTTTTCCCCCTATTTGATCGTATTCCTTTAGGATCTATTGATTGTCCTTTGGCTAAGGCATTATAAAAGTAATGTATTGGTCCAAACATAAAACGATATGGGTGTTGAATTATAAAACGGGGGGTTTGAATTATAATTCAGGACTATACAATTAACATTATGTATTATTTACAACATCAGATTTTTTCTTTAAAGTGGAAAAAGTCTCCTACAGAGTGTTGCGTAATTTTGTTTGTAGCCTTATTGTTGCTAGGCTAACAGGTTACTTGAGGTCCGTTTAAAGTGTGTCTCTTGGAGTACGTCAGCCCCTATGGGAGTTTCTGGGGGCTATTTCCATGTGTATTGCTGCCATTGAGGAAATAAATTCAGGGGTGAAATCAAGTTGAACATATCTCCTGAGGTCTTCACTGCAAAAACAAACCTGAGACCAAATCCACCCTCAATCAGCAAAGACTTGTCGGTGCCATAGCTCAAAAAGAGAAGAGGGAAAATCATTGGACCGCTTCCAAGAGCTTGACGTGAGAGTGGGTGCGGACTGACTGACAGACAAGCTACACAAATTTGGGATTTTATTATGCTTTAATGGAATTAATATGGTATTTAATATTTAATTTTACGTTTATAATCAGGCTTGTCTAATAATTCCATTAAATATCAATGTGGTAAATTTCTTCTCTGTGAAATTACTCAATCTGAAATTGAGTATATATGGCTCCTCAATCTGTGAAAAAAGTGAAACCCTTATGTAGCCTTGATAAACTATTATCTGCCAACATTAGCCTTATGACTACAGTCAGTGAGCACTGCAACAAAAAGCAGGGGGACTACTGACAGTGTCACCTGCATCAAGGTGCATAAAGAACTGGTCTCTGTGACTGGTGTGGAAGAACTTGACTGGCCTGCACAGACCCAGACCTTACCCTCATCCAACACCTTCTGGGATGAACTTGAACACCTACTGATTAAGGCCTCATCACCCAACATCGGTGCAAATCTCTGCAGCCACGTTCCAAAATCTATCCCAAAAGAATGAAGGCTGTTACATATTAATACATATTAATACCCATTGTTTAAGAATTAGATGTTTCAGGACAACCACACTTCACCTACCGAGTGTGGAAAATATGTTTTTTGAACCTGTTTGAATCATGTTTCATTACAGATGATGACTAATAAATCTCAAGCCTCTTGCAGGTGTTCTATCATCATATAAAAGCCTTTACTTGTAACGCCTGATGGTTTTACAATACAGGTATATGAGAACATGACAGCATAAAAACTTCCCATCCATCTATAGGTTATGTGGAAAAATAGAGTCATCTACCATCACTGTGTGTGTGTGTGTATGTGATACACAGAGCAGTGAGATTCTTCCAACATTCTGTCAAAAGTGATGTTATACTTAGATATAAGTGGTGTATTATGTAATACAGTTGGTAATTTGCATTCATTTCACTGAGATAAATTAAAAACTACAGGATATTAATCACACCTGTTGTAAACATTAGACACTGCAGGAGAGGTGGCTTTGAGAGAGAAACTGTCACAATCCTGTGTATTGTGAAGAATGAGTTTACCGTGTAACTCACTGTGACACATTTGTCATTCTGCTAGAGATTTTTATTTGGATTCACAGCACAGAATGTGAATTCACGCCCACTTCACAAATGTATGTTTTTGAGGCATTATCAGTCCGCCTCACTGACGACATGTTGAATGCTCAGCTGAATCCAGATGTCTTGATATGACGGCCATCCACGTACTGACTGCCACGTTTTCACCAACTCATTAATGCCATTAGTATCAAAAGGTTACATTTTTTATCTTTTTTCATTTCTCTTACATTTCCAATAACTCAAAGTGCAAATATTGCAAAAGCTACAAAATGGTAAAATAATTGAGATGCTTATTGAAAATCTTTATATATAAGGAATGGAAATCTGTGTGTGGAGGTTGAGTGTTTAAACCATTAGTTTTCCTGTTTAGTGCCACAAACCTCTGCACTGAAGTTTTGTTCAGACCTTAATGTTAATAATTACCCTCAATCCTCAAACCAGCATTTAATCATCATGAAGAGGCAAACTCCAGTCAAGGCCTCTGTGTGCAGTACATACAAACCCTGATTGTTTTACCACATCATGTTCAGAGAAAGCAAAGCCACTGGTCTACTTGAGCTGTAATCCTTTAATTACATAATCAGAATTCATAAGAAAAAAACCCAACAATTTTCCCAGAAGACTGACACTAACTCTGCCTCTGTAGTTGTAGTTTATCTGTCTCCATCGCATCTTAACGGGGGGGGGGGGCAAAACCATCAATTGAGCGTATGATCATCAATGCGCCTGTCAAGGCATGTTTCCGTAACTGCCAGGAGGGAAGTATTTCTGTATTCATGCATATACAACTTTGCTTGAAGTTCATCCGTCTTATTTCTCAGGGACTGGACATTACGGGGGATGACAGAGGAGAGTGATCCATGCGTATTTTCCTGTTTAAGTTTCATTCTGCCAAAGGTGGCATGAACTCCAAGTAACAAGCAGCATAAAAACAGTTTGTGCGCACCCATGGCTTGTGGAGTTGAAAAGGTATTCAAACCAAGCTTTCAAAGGAACGTCAGTTTTCTGACAGTGCTGCAAATCCACATTTTCTCATCTAGACTATTATGTTTTTGTTTTTGTTTTTTTTTATTGAAGTTTCACTAACTTTATAAATTTGCAGTTTCTAAAAACACATTTCAACCATACAGTAGTTTTATTCTCATTTGTGATTAAGTAAGTGTAATAAGCCTTATTTATAGGTATTGTGGGCTTGTTTTGACACTGAAGCACAGATGGACTGGTGTGTATCCAGCAGTGAAATTTATGGGCGTCGCCTGTCACTGCCTGACAATGTTTTGATACAGGAGTGTCTGTGTGGGCACTGTTGTTTTCAACTCCCAGCAGATGTGAGATGCTGACGAGGACTCTGCAACCGGGTAACCTGCCTGGCAGATAGACCCACTTGGATTCCCAAACAAACATGTGTCCTTAAACATAAGGTTACACAAGGCTTAAATATTTATGGTTTCAGAACACAGAGGTTTTGTGTGATCAACTTGACTTAGCTCTGCTGAGCATGGTCAATAGCAGAAGTTTATGCTGAAAGGCTAAAGGGCTTAAACCCTGTGAGAAATTAAATATTTGCTGGGGTATTGCTGCAGTAATCCAAACATATTTTTGATTGAAACGGCCATTGTGCAATGTTTCTCAGTCAAAATATCCATCTGTATGGCAGAGAATCAGAAATCTGGTCCAGCTATACTTGCTTTTAAGGAAAGTTGACATACTTATGACACTTGGTCATGTTGACCATTTGCCAATAAAATCTGTTCAAAACAGAATAAGCTCACTGGTAGTGATGCAATCCTGAGGAGTTTGATTTTTTTTGCTTCAGATTCAACAACAGCCCAACAGCATCACATCACACAAGTTTTTTAATGGCTGAGTCAAATCAACAGCATGCTTCCACAACAACACCATCATCTTTCTGTAACTCCAACATGACTCCATTAACCTCTAGCTGCAGCAACGTGCAGAGGGCTGCACCTTTCAGCTTTAAACTGTCCGAACAACTTGCCAACAAGATGAAAAAGCCATAATTAATTTAACTGGGACTTTACATCCCATGCTATCTTTTAAAACACAGCATTACAATGTGTCAGTAGCCTCAGGCCTTAATGCTTAACTGTTGCTTCCACCTCCCTCATTTGGATCGCTCCATCCAAACATGTCAAGAAAACACGCATGGAGAGAACTGAAACTGGCTTCATCACTGTTTTCTCCTCTTGTGGAAATACATTTCGGCACTTTTGCAACCTGACAAAATTGGACCACACCGTGTCATGGTTGGAGCACAATATTTCAAGTCAAAATTTTGAAGAGTGAAACCCGCACTGAAGCACAACACTACTGTGCTGGAAAACTGATCTTTCATTTCATGTTTTTTTTCTTTCTTCTTCCCTTTTTTTTGTTGTGAAGGGGCCCTGTAAATCATGTCCTTTATACCTCCGGCCGGGGGTTCACCGCCTCACCGCAGGGTGGGAGGACAGCATGATGGGAAAAACATGATGCGATCTCACTTTAGTGGGTCAGAGAGAGAGATTGAGAGGAAGGAAAAGGGCAAAAGAGGATGAGGAGCTGTGAAGGAGGTAGGAGGAGCTGTCTACACTAGATACGAAAGAGATACAAACAGTAGGGGGTAAAATACTGAAATATAGTCAGAGAAATAGAAATAAAGACAGAAGAATATGAAGACATAAAACCACTGTAAAACCAATAAAAATAAGAGCCAACTCCATACTGCCAAAAGGGCACAAAAACAGCACAAAAAGTCATTAAAACTGAACAAAAAACAAAAACACAGTACAGAGTTTCCCCACACATAGTATATTAATAGATGCTCAAGTATATCTGTCGACTCATTTTGACATTTGTATGTTTTTTAATCCGTCATAACGATGCTATCCGCGATTGATTAACTATTCTCTACTCGCTCCCCTGTACCTCCTTGTTCTGCTAACTCACAAAGACAAACAGAAAAAGAGAAAGAGAGAAAGAGAGAAAGAGGGAGAGGCACGGTGTTACGGTAGAAGACGCGGACACGGTGGATACTGAACGGACAAGTCAGTTGTCACTTCCAGTCGGGGGTCAGTGAAGCTGCTGGCACAGGTAATGAGGCAGCTGAGGGAGAGGCTGACGCAGCAGGTCCCAGTGTGGTAAGAGCAATATGTCACTGCATCTTTGTCACTGAGGAATATTAAATAAATGTGTATGTTGTGTTAACACATAGTTGTTGTTGGTCACACCAAGTCACTACATCAATGACCCATGCACATCACCATACATGTAACAGAAATGCTCCTTCGCGAAGACGCTGTCAAGCTCGTGGCTGCTGTTCCGTGCAATCCCAAGGCGGAAATGTTCGTTTGCAAGGATAGCTTTGTGCTTGCCAATCTATTGTGTGCGCTCATGTCATGTGTATGCTTGAGTTTTGAGACCAATTTAATGGCATAGAGGTCTCGCCAGGGTGTGGGGGAATTGAAGGGGGGGGGGAGGGCGGGGGGGGGTGCAGAGGGCGAGAGGTGAGGCAAAGACTCTGCATTAGGTGAAAGGCACAGGTGCATGCCGAGAGGAAAGGTGGGTGGAAGATAAGTAATTGTAGTTGTGCCCGCTGATTTCGCCTGCTAACCAACACATACAGCAGCTGGAGCAGCAGTGGCTGTGACGCACAGCTCATGGAGGCAATTAAGACACAAAAATGTCTAATAATGGTCCATAATTTACTTCTATTTAGATATCATATAAAAAAGGTGCTCCACCTAGGTTTTTGTCTGTGCAAATTGGAGCTGCTAATTGCAAATTCAGCATACATTTGATGGTACCGATTTGTTAAGTTGAGGTTCACAGAGTCAGACTATGAAACATAGAAAAACTTACTTAAAAATATAAGAACATTAGGAAAAATGCATGGTCAAATTATTAGCCTTCCTGCTGCAGTAGCCAAACTTCCCAAATCTGGCAAAGGTTTTGGCCACTCAAAACTAAACGACAGTGATGGCTCACTCACCTCTGTCAGAACTGTTGCCTCTCTTCCAGATGACCCCACATGCCACTTGGAGTTACCCATGTGCAAATCTGCTTTGTGCAGCTTTTAAAAAATCTTTCTACTAATCCAGTTGCCAACTGCTCAGCCAATCATTATGAAAGACACAAGAGCGAGTGAGAGGGAGCAAGAACAGCAGACTCAGCAGCTGTGATTTCCTAATGGTGAATTTATATGCGTTGTGTTTTAATACTCTGCGGTCACCTAATACCCTGGACCAGAGCTGTTCATCCATAATTCTCAGATATAAATCGCTTTGGTCCCGACATCTAATATTGGCTTGTCTGGCTGCGGTGGGTTTTGATGATTGATGGCACAAACATTCAACAAAGTGAGTTACAATACCAGCAGTCTGTTTCTGTGGAGTCAAAGAGTAGGACTCAGATAATGTATCATCACAGGGTTGAGGTAGGTCACACTGTTTACATGACCATCCAGAAGCCAATATTAAGGTCTATATGGGTGAAACCAGCAGTATCGTCACACTCAAATTACAAAACATTCCTTTATCATAGAACGAAGAAGCACAAAAGCAAACACAGGATCATTATACGAGTATAAACATGAGTAACGGTTCTGCCAAACCAGAGTGATCCATGTGCTGCATGGATATACAATATCACCACTGGCCTGCTGTCTCATGTTTTTGCTCTGACCTGCAGCTTCCATTAGACGGGACACACATGCACACAAATACACACACAACTTGTCCAGAAAAGTGCAAATGAATGCAAATGCACACAGATTGCTCCCACACAGAGGAGGAAATTATTCCCGGAAATCAGGGGTGATTATTGCTGTAACAAGGCCCAGGGGGTATGTTGAGTGGAAGCTGGGGATGAGAACAGCGTGAAAAAGGTTCAATGTTAAGACCAGGTGTCAGCAAGAAATAAAAGTGTGTGTTTGTGTATGAGAGAAAGTAAGAGAGACAGGGTGAAAGTGACTGATTCATAATAAATGACTTAACTGATGTGTCTTTTTTCTTGTATTTACTGTGTGAGCTTTTATGTGAGTCACGGTGTGTGTGTGTGTGTGTGTGTGTGTGTGTGTATGTATGTGTGTGTGTGTGTGCGCACGCAAGCGTGCGTGCGTGCGTGCGTGTGTGTGTGTATGTTAAACTAAGCCAGAGAGTAAAAACAATGACCTCACATCCTGCCACCATGGCAACACTGGCCATTAACCTAACAACAACATGCTCTGTTATTTTGTTTACAGGCTGTCCGGTCCATTGGGCAGACATATGGTGGCCTCTCTGCGGCCTTCAGCATCTTAAAATTCACCCGGTCACTGAAATCAGTGAGTTCAGCCCTGCTTCCTACTTTCTGTTAGAAAGTTCAATGATGTTACTTGGCAGCAAAGCCAATTCCAGCTTGTAAACCAGTTTTGGATAATATTTCTTCACAGTGAAAGATTGTGCGTCCACATAAAAAGACAGAATCTGTTTCACAACCTTCACTGATGTGAAGCAAAGGAGAGGCTAATGGGTGCAACAAAGGACAAGTATTGTACTGACTGAATCAAGTTCTGAGCATGAAAGAAACTCTAAGAACACCTACTCTAGTGCAAGTCATTTGATACTTACTCATAAACTAGTTCTTTCTTCACACTGACTCGTGTACAGTACTTAAGTACTATACTGTATAAATCATTTCTTTTCCCTCCTGATCAATTGATGGTGGTGTAATTTCCAACTGAAAGCGCACAAAAAGCAAGATACAGTCTGCTGCAAGCCTTAAACAAGTTCATCACCATTAAAACACAGATCTCTGTTCACCATGCTTGATTCACATCAACAAGTTTGGCCATCTGGCCTTCATTAACGCGGAGGTTACCAAGGACTCAGTGACCACTCTGATATAAGCAAGAACGCAAACATCCTCAGTAGACACCACCCTGATGAACTTGAGATAGCAAATAAAAAACATTTGGTGAGGTGAATAAAGTATGAAGAGCTGAAGAGGAGGTGTCCAGCATTCTTAATCTTGATTGGAACAGATGGTAGTGTACAGAAGCTCTTTCTCGGAAACCCTGAGCAATGATAGTAGGATGACAGATACATTTGATGGCTGTGTTAAAACTAAACAAAATTGTCATCACAAACAAAACATGAATTATTTACATGTAATGTAAAGCATTCACAATAATCACCCAAAGATCAGCAGGGGTGGGTGCAGAGAAATGACATGTTTATGGTTTGCAGTTCTCTCCCTCTCTTCTATTTACAACCATGAAAAGCAGCAGATTCACAAACTGAACTAAGTGACGTGTTCTGTCAGTCTATCGATCTCTGTCCTCTGTCACAGCGCAGCATTTACACACAACAAACATTGCTTCAATGTGTGTGTGTGTGCGCGCGCGCATGCGTGTGTGTGTGAGTCAGTGTTGTAAGCAATATATATGTGGGGATACCGACGTAAAACTATGGCAGGGCATATTAAATTTAATATTAATTTACTACTACTACTAAAAATAATAATAATTAATAATAATAAATCAATACATTAATGGGAAAACAAGCCTGACACTGGCAAAGGCACAGGCTATCGGCAATCGCTCTCATAATCATCGATCACATTGCCCATCGGCACACTCTTAGTACCAGCCAATCACCTCTGATTAAATCTTTGTTGGCTGGATGTGTGATGTAATAAAAAGTGTTGACCCATCGCCAAAAACTAAACTGCAGGATGGGACTTGGCTCCCGAACTGACAAACTCACAGGTCTTCTCATACGTGGAAAAAAACAGACATATTTGCTTTTGTGTTGCAACAGTTAGTTTATATATCAATTAGTTGATCAACAAAGAAATGAACTGTGACAAGTGGGCTAGTTCAGTCTTTGGTCTCTTGGTGTGAAGATGCAAGTGTCTGATTTTCTTGGAATGCCTCAAAAACGCAAAACATAAAACCGTTTTTTTGGAATTGGTCATGTCCCATATAAACACATGGTTGAAAAACACTGGGAAACCAGTTTGTAAACAAGCCAGATACATCGATGAATAATGACTAAGGTAATATGACCTCTTTCTTCTGAGATTTATTCTGCTCACACAGTCGTTACAACGACTGCAATATATAGGATAATATATAGGATGCTGACAGTATTACCACCTCCGTCCCACAATAAGTACCCATATCCTCAACTCCCACCACAGTTGCGGCAGACATGTGCCAGACTCGCCTCTTTGGCCCCAGTCCCGCATGGTGTTTCCTGACCTATATTCTCTTAGACTTTCCTCTCCCTTGGTATTTACAGCTTCCTTTCAAACACATGACTGGACATTTTCCTACACAAACATTATCAGCTCAAACTGGTACCTCCTTGTTTTTAAATCAAGACCATCAGTCAGTCATGTGCTGAAAAAATAAGGCAAAATAGGCCAGTGTGCACGTGTGATATTGGTTCATCTCCACAGCAACACAAGAGTGAATAATATAATAACATAAGCTGAGGCTGTGGACAGTGTATGCGTGTGAGTGTCACATCTGTTGCTAGATCACCAAGAATTCCCAAACAATAACAGGGGACAAGACAGAAAACTGTATTGAAGTGTCACTTCAGTGCAGCATTCACCAATAGTCAAACAACTAAATATTAAATATTTCTATAAAAAAGGTACAGAAATGATACTGTACAGGAAAACAGGATAAAATAAATATGGACTTCCAATGAATATACAGATGAAGAGTATGTGATATGGTCAAAAGTAAAAAGCCAACATGACAGAAAAAATCCTGAAGGTGCTCAGAATAATAGAAAGTTGAAACATTTATAATTCCATGACAAGTGAGCAGACTTCATCTAGTTGAAAGCTCCAGAAGCAGTGTGTAACTGGACCTTGAGTGTAGATTGTTTTGTGTACTGGCAGGTCTACCTTTGTACATGTAATTAAGATATTTACTACTGCTACTACTCATAATAACTTTACTTATACTTTATTGATCCCTGTGGGGCAGTTCAGCTCTCTGGGGAGGATGAGGGCCAGAGGTCAAAGACAAACAACAGACTAGGAGTTGGTTGAGATTCAGAGGCTTAATCCATGACACTGCAGCAGTGTGGATGTCTGTAGCCACAGGGATATAAAGGATCTCTCTATTGACCATGGCACCGTGCACCCTTTTAAGGTGTGATATGCATATAGGGATGAAGTCATAATGCAATGTGTTAATGCGCATACCAGGTACATTTGGTACCTGTGAATCCACTTCATGAATTAAGTCAGCAGTCTTCTGTGCCATAGGGAGCAAAACTGAAAACCACTCACTTTTGCTCTACTACCCTCGATAAAAAAAACTGAACACAGTGTAGCACTGTTCAGTGTGCAAGAGTTGTGAAGGCAGTGACGAGTTAACTTTCCTTTTTCAAATGTCACTGACTGAAAGCAGACTGGAAGTCCAAACAATAAATCCTGGAAACTGAAAGAAGTTGAGTGAGGGCAACTGGTCTGTGTGTGTGTGTGTGTGTGTGTGTGTGCGTGTGTGTGTGTGTATTAGTTTGTGTTTGTAAGAAACGTGACCATATGGAAATCATTAGATGTGGGCTGATTCAGCATGCTGGCATATTTGTGTGTTTGCACGTGAGCATGTAGAATGTTGACTGCCACCACCTCCAGGTTCAGTAAGTCAAACACCACACCCACAACCCCCCTGAGAGAGAGAGAGAGAGAGACACACACACACACACACACACACACACACACACACACACACACACACACACACACTATACTATACTGACCAATTATTAGTTATAGAAGTACAAAACTGCTTGCGTAAGTTGTCCAGAAGGGACTTGCAACCCTGGCCAATGTCCAACTCCTGAAGAGGGGACCTCTATTAGCTGTAGTGGAATTATCTGTATCTGTTATCTTCGTATGTACTTGTGTCCCAGTCAGTGGTGAACACAGACTGGGACACAGACACAAGGCTATCTTCATGCCTTTCATAAATGGATCATCATCCATAACCAATTGCTTCTAACTCTCTTGGAGAGGGGCACTGCACAACAGGGTTGGTTTTAACACTGTGGCACAGAAAATGGGAGGGATTTGTGACTCACACTGAACCACTGACTCCTTGCAGTCACAAACGAACCCACTACGCTACTGATTGCGCTGAGAGCTTTAGTTATTGGACTTCAAAATTTACTGAGCCTTATAAGGATCAAACACACATCCTCAGACGTTCCAAGCAGTCCTCTAACATATGGACATATTTGGTCAGAGATACTTGACCACCCTTTCTGAAAGTTCATCTGGTCGTTGGATTTCAAAATTCACCAAGTCATCTGTCATCAAATCCTTGACCTCAAAACTTCTCAAAAGTCTTCTTTCTTGACCTTCAAACTTCACTAAGTTACCTGAGGTTTGAGCCCACAACCTCAAAATTTCAAAACAGCCCTGTAACACTCTGAGCCATTTGATCAGACAGCTATAAGCTATATTTTTGGAGCCTTTGAGTCTTCCCTTTGTCTCTCCGTGTTTGACTTCAATATTCACTGAGCCTCATAAAAAAGTAAGAGGACTGCTCTGGAGTCTTGAGGTCTTGGACTTCAAAATTCACTGCAGACTCAGGATTGAACCCAACACCCAAAATAAATATTCAAAAGCTCCAGGAA
Organism: Seriola dumerili; assembly: GCF_002260705.1. Classification (NCBI taxonomy): domain Eukaryota; kingdom Metazoa; phylum Chordata; class Actinopteri; order Carangiformes; family Carangidae; genus Seriola; species Seriola dumerili. Next base: position 5,982,899 of record NW_019174586.1, read on the forward strand.
ATAGGGGTAAACAGTTGAAGCCTGCACAGACCAGAGTACTATGCCTCCACACCGCTGCTACTGCCCATACAGGCTCAGGTACTGTAAGAATCCAAGTTCATTACACACCTGAAATTGCCTGTCAAAAAAAAAATGTGTTAAGGTGTAAGGTTTCTGCAAAAATCTGACTCAGTGTCATAAAACATACCATTTCTTTCTATCTTAAAGTCTATACTTCCTCAACATTTTGTTGGATAATGCCTTAATTTGCCTGACTTTATAAGCCCCTGAAAAACACATCAAAGGAGGTATGCAAATCGACTGTGTCATAGGCAATATAACTTCCTACATGAGTTAAAAAACAGCACTGGGACTGGATCTAGCTGCTCAGCTGTGATTCAAAAACCTCACCAAGAGACATTTAGAGAGTTCTAGAAATACATTATAAGCCTCATTAGTCATATTTGTAGGTATAGAGAGCTACAGTATCACACTGTGAAATGACACTCTACCTATGGCGCTGCACAGGACCCCTGGCGGTGTATCCAGAACTGCTGAACACATTAGCAAGTTAATGGGGTACTTATAAAGAGCAGGAGAGAGGAGGAGGAGAGTGGCAGAAGGATAGCCAAAGTCAAAGGGCATGAAGGGGGCAGGGAAGTCATTGACGAGCAGATAGAGAGGCTGAGAGAAAGCATTTAGCAAGTTGAGGAGGGGAATGGAGCAAGAGGGGGAAAGGGGGGAGAGACCGGGGGAAAGGAGGGAAAGAGGGAGAGGAAAGAGAGGGGTGAACCTCCTGAAAGACATAAATAGGCGAAAGAGGACTTGGAGCCTCGCAGTCACTCTTCCCGACAGCCACATCCACTGCTCTCCTCTCCCCTTCTCCTCACCTCCAGCCCTCCTCTCCAATCATCTGCTGCAACCCTTAATTCATCTGGAACCCTGAGCAAAACCAGTGAGTAGTTACTGCACCACACCATCATGTTGTTGCTACACAACAGTACAGATGTACTAACATTTAGAAGACTGCATCACTCTGCACAAATTGATGGCTGTTGACAGTTATATTACGGAAGGTTACCAAACTTGCATGTATCAGCGCTTTACGCAATCATACCGCATGTAAGTGACAAGAGATTCAAACAGAGAAAACAAACATGTGACAGTGAAGTGCAGATATAACAGAGTTTATATGGATGTCATGTATTATAGTTTGGAAGAATTAGTGTGGCAGTAAAATGCAAACATCTGCTGATAAATGTTAAACACATCTGGCTCTACTTTTGTGTTAATATGTCAGCATGCAAGGGTGTGCTCCACATTAAAATAGTACATTTCCCTCAGGGGAACCTTTAATATCGGGGCTCTTTATTGGTCAAGGACACATATTAGTGTCAAGATAATACTGCTAAGTGAGGGACTGAGTGAGAAGACCCACATCACTTAAGAGTTATTGAAAGAGTTCAAGAAGGTGGCAAGATGAATGCCAAGTTACTGCTCCCTCTCTGGAGAATTAAAATATTGGATAGTGAGGAAGATATGATGAGATATCCAAAGTTAGAAAATTCAGATGGCATAGCTTTATTCTGTTAAATAATATCATCGAGACAGGAATGTAGAGCTCACAAGGCTGCAGCAACAACATTTCACAATTTGTATTTTAACTGATGTCAGATCTCCCTCTGCCAATCCTGCATTGCTTAAATTTGAGTTTACAAGTTTAAACAGTGGAATATAAACAGTGCAAAGGACTTCCGTGAAACACATTCCCTCTGACTCACATGCCCCACTTGTTAAACCCAGCAGTGATGCTGCTGCCAGACACTTTGACCTTTTCTCCAATTCTCCTTGTCAGTCTTGCCATGTACCAGATCTTACAGGAAAAGGACAACCCCAAGCACAGATGTCAAATAACAAGAAAAATGGTAACTGCACATCAGAATAGTGCAAAGCTTTTAAATGCACAGGCACAGAGGGAGTTAATGTGCACAAAAAAGAGTTAAGAAAAACCTATTCAACAAAAGATTATTAGTTGAATCTTTAGAATAAAGACATTTATGGCAAATATTGGTAAACATGCTCTACATCAGATCACCTTGGGACACAGCAACAGCAGAGCAAAGAACACTAAGTATGTAGTACTGTATGTTGTGATTACAACTGTACACATTAGCAGCTGGAGGACTCAGTTTGATGTTACTACTTACTTCTCTCCTTTCTTTGTATTCTCTTAAATATATCTCATCCAGGTCCTTCATCCTTCCCCAAATCAGCCCCCATTATCATGGACATCACAAAGAACATCCTCCCCATCTCTGAGGCACTTTACCATCTGATCGTCATGATGCTGACACTGGGCCAAGGCTTTCATTCAATGCCTGTTCCTACTGATATCCCCATGTGCACGGCCTCAGAAACTGCCCAGTACAGGCTAACGTTTACCGGCAAGTGGACTCAGGCAGCTTTCCCTAAGCAGTATCCAGTCTACCGTCCCCCTGCACAGTGGTCAAACCTCATTGGTAAGTGCAGAGTTGAACTGCTTTTTGTACAGATTATTTTTATTAGAAGCAGATGTGGAACAGTATTCTGATTGGTTGCGTAACAGAAAGCTAAATATTTCTCCTACTGACCCATTGCTCAGTGCTTGAAACTGATTACTAAAAGCAGAAGAAGCCATTGAAGAGATAAATGAGCATAAGATTAAATCTCCTTTCCTTTAGTAAATTTACAAAAGATACATCAGATTGCTTTGAGGAAATAAAGGAAATCTTCTCAATTATGCACCTAACATTAGAACAAATATAGTCATAAGGCTTAGTTATTATCAAAAAACCTTCCTTTAATATCCCTCTGCAGAGTTACACATAAACTGCTAATTGCAACATCTATCTATGATCCTCTCCTATCCCTCTCTCTCTCTCTGCTCTTAGGGGTGACCCACAGCTCTGACTACCACATGTGGCAGCGTAATGAGTTTGCCAGCAACGGAGTGAGGGAGTTTGCTGAGAAAGGCGAGGCCTGGACGATCATGAAGGAAGTCGAGACGGCCGGCGAACGCATCCAGAGCGTTTATGGGATCCTCTCCGCTCCTGCTGTTGTGGGAGGAACAGGCCAGATGAACACTGAGTTTGAGGTCTTCGCCAGGCACTCCTATGTAAGTCACTCAACACCTGGAATCCTTCAGTCTGAGTCAGGGCATTAAGTACATCGGACGCCTTTTGCTTGGTCAGTATGTGTGACAAGGTCGTCTGATGCTCTGGGTCACAAGTCTTTCTTGTGAATCCTTCCATATTTACTATACTTCCGCAATCTACAACAGTAACGACATTTTGAGCGCCTTCATCTCAGTTTTCCCTTTCAAATAAGTTTTCTATACAAGTGGATTAAACTAGATATGTTTAAAATATGCTTGATTGCTTGTTTGCCCTTGTGAACTGTGTGGTGAGGTTATTTCCACTGAGGATGTTGCATTGCCGTGTCACAACAATATAACTGAATAAAATATTATTATATTACCAATAGTAATGACAGCCAAAACTATTAAAATTGGACCAAGGACAAGTCTCTTTTTAGCCAGGCAATAACTTATAATACCGCTACTTGAAGGTTATAAAAAGAGTAATATTATGAGAAAGAGCACATTATACTTTTTTAACTAGGTTGGTGCAGCAAAATTGTTAACACTACCATAAAACCAGCTCCAGACTTTTTTTTCCATATGCTGCAGCTTAAAGAGAGCTTCTAAAACGTAGCAAGCCTAATTTATGTCTCTACAAATTATATAAAACTCTGTAGGAGTTGGCTGTTAAACTTCCTGCTGATGAGTCCCTGGCTAGGTCATAAAACTGGGGACACATTTGACACTATGTTAGGCTTGGACAAGGGACGAGACAGAGTTGGGAGAAAAGAGAGGGAACGGAGGTTTGGTTTGGAGGTGAGAGAAATGGAAAAAGTCCAGTTGGAGACTGAAGATGTTCACCAGCTCAAAACAAACTATTCTTTAGCACTGAAATAACAGCATGCGTGTAAGGGGATGGGTAAAGTATTGGACTACGAATAACCAAGGATGATATTTGCTTCCAATTAAAAACATTATAGCACAGTGAAATACTTAGTCATGTGATATACACATCACATATGGTTGATTTAATTGGTAAATCCACAAATTTTACACATCATATGTGAAAAAAGTTGTAAGAACTCTTTTGTGGCTCCAGAAGAAGCTGTGCAAAGCATGACAGATCCCCTCGAGTAATGTCACTGGAGTCTGTACTGTTGAGTCTGAAGACTACAATAAAAAATGTAATAATCTGCAGTTGTGTCGTTAGAAAGAAGCAAGCTCACCAGACCTCTGTAGCATTGCTCTGCTTGAGGCTAGCATCTCAAGGCTATATTAGCCGCTGCTAACATAAAACTTCCACATGTTTGACAAAACTTTCAGCTGTTGAGATGAAATGTAGGTAATACTGATGCCAGGTTTTCACAAGGGAGAAGAATGCATGATAATATTTAAAGATAATATCTCTGGTCTGTCTGCATCGAAATCAATATATTTTAACTTTCCATCGTGAATCCAACAATTATTTGTTAAACCACAGTCCTGACAAACAAATCATATATGGCCATAAAAATAACCCTTTTCCATTCTCTTTCCCATGTCTCTCTCTTCTTCTCTCTCTCCTTATCTCCAATCTCACCCACCCCCTTATTTCCTCCTCTTTCTCTTTACGCTCCATCTTCCTCCCCATGCTTTACTTCCTCCATCTGCAGCTCTCATTTATCGTGCGTATCGTTCCAAGCCCAGACTGGTTTGTGGGTGTAGACACTGTTGACCTGTGTGATGGCGACCACTGGAAAGACAATGTGTCGCTGGAGCTTTTCCCATACGATGCAGGAACTGACAGCGGGTTTACCTTCTCCTCTCCAAACTTTGAGACCATCCCGCAGGACAAAATCACACAGGTGGGTCAATCTAAGCCAAGAACAACATTGCATGAATCAAAACCCACAAATCATAAACCATGTGAACACAGAAATGAGCTTGAAATTGTGCATACACGTTATGTTGCCTACAGATTATTATAGGATTTGAAAATCACCTAAATTATGCAATATTCAACTGCCAGCTGCTTAAAGTCACTCTGGAAATTTGACAATCAATTTAATCACAGAAGATTAAATAAAGATTAGCACACTCCGTTAGTACACCCTTTGTGTTGTGGACATAACACATAAACTTATCATCTAAAACTCAACAGCAGAAGCACTGCAGCACACTACTCATACATCAAAAAACACTTTGATTATAATGGATCAACTTATTAACTGCTATTGCCACTGTGCTATAAAGTGTGACAGCCCCTTATGATCTCTACCAATACATCTCCATTTATCATCAACTGTAATTCATCGTCCATTTTCCCCTTCCATAGATCACCGCTTCCTTCCCTAGCCACCCTGCCAACTCCTTTTACTACCCCCGCCTCAAGCAACTCCCACCCATCGCCAAGGTAACGCTTACCAAGATAAAGAAGACCAATCAGATCATGAGCCTGCCAGTGGAGCCCACCCAGTCCAACCAACTGCCAACAGGAAATGAGATTGAAGACAAGCTCATAAGTAAGTCTGAAGAACACAAATACTCTGAATCTCTACCTTTGTATGTGATTGATTAGATACTGATTGAAAAAAGTCAAAGCCTGACTCACCCTGTGGGTGCCTTAATGTGCTGTGCTATGGAGCAATGTCTTAAAGAGCGGGTCCCCATTTGCCTTTACTGTGCATAGGCAAAAGGATGCACATGTGCAAGCCTTTGGGCAATGCGATGTATGTTACCAGTTTAATGCTATTGCACTCAATAGTTGAGGGCAATAACGTGCAAAGAAGTATTGCAACGCACAAACAAAGGCAGTGAAGACAGCAAGCTATAACTGTCCGCTAATACTATATAGGACACCTTGAAGGAAAAGACCAAAATGTTCAATTGCAAAACTAAAATACTGTTTTTCCAGGTATAAGACAAAAAACTAAAAATTAATACAAGCTCTTATACATAGCCAGCAAAATATGCTGAAATATAGATTAGTGAGATCAACAGTTAAACAATATACTTGCAATATTCCACCATTTCTACCCTAAGGTGCCTTTCTCCATTCTGCTTTACACATTTAAATGGAAAAAAGATATATGTTTTATGTTGTGCACAATACTAGGAACTTGTTTCTTTTGCTGACTCAGATGAAAGCATTTGCAAACCATTATAGGCCACACACAAACTTAATTACTTCCAACCAGAAACCAGAGAAGCCAAGCGAGTGGAGGGCATCAAAAAATGCCAGGGGCACATCTGGCATCCAGTGGAAAAGTCTAAAGATGAGAGACGGAGAAAGTGAAAGAGCATTTTAAGAAAACTGCGTCGAAATTAGGTACAGCAGCGTTTAGGTCGTGATTCAAAATGGGATACAGACACATATGTTTTAACAAGACCTGGATCCATAAGTTGAATCTGGATTTACTTAATGTTAGTTCCCAGACTGTTAAATTTTAAGACTCCCTGTTGTACAGATTAGTTGTAACAGTAAAACAGACTAAGTGCGAGGACGAATAGGAAGACAGCTTGGAAAAATAAAGATGAAGAGTGTGTCAAACTACAAGTAAGGCCAACAATGCAGTAGTCAAACAACCTGCCTGTGTGACTGATGTTCTTAAATGTGACAGGAAGGGAAAAATAACCTTTTATAAAAACACAATTCACCACAAAAAGTCTAAATAGATGACTCGACCAGGAAAAAGTTTCATTAGGGGGGAAAAAAGGAACAGATAGCGTGTCAGCCTGGCAGTAGAGCTGACAGTGCGGTAATCAGATTCAGTGTTGAGAGTGACTGTAAAGGTTTGACTCAGCATCACAGACTACAAGTCCGTTCCCCTGACTACCCATCAACAAACAGCAGAGAGGGGCCAAGAATCTGTTGGGGTTTCCTGCCCTGCTCCCAGTGCTCCATTCTACCCCTCCAACGGTTTATCCTTCCCTCGTTCCATTAAAACCTTCATCTCTTTTATGCATTCTCCTCAGGGGTTGTACAAAAATTTTCATTACAGATTAGCATTCACCTGTTCTAGATTTTATCTGTGAAACACAGCACTGATATAAAATAAGATGAATTAGCATTACATGCAGCATCTTATCAAGTTATCCCTCTGTCTGTCCTTAATGGACACACAAGCTGAACAGAGATGTCAAAATCAGCCTTTACTTGACGTGCATGTCCCACCCCTCCATCCGTCCATCCATGCAGCTTCCGTATTGCCTCCCATCCTTCTGCTTTTCTACTCTTTAACCCACAGTGAAGTCTGTGATACATATCAGCTGTACACAAGGTCACAACAAGGTTGTTTGAGGTAGCCCGGCAAGTTCACGATGTTGGAAAGGGAGAGTGAAAGCAATAAAGAAAAAAACATGATATAACATAAGATTTCAATGATTGCATAACAGGTTAGCTGAAAAATGAACGAAAAAGGCAGCTGCCTTTCCTTGAATTACAGCTGAGGTGCATTTTTGCAAGGCACTAAATCTCTATCTGCTATGGTGGATTTATTAAGTGATACCAATGTTTACTGTAAGGAAGGGGTATACTGACTAAGAGCATGCACAGTCAGCAAAGACTCAATAACGGAACGTAAAAAAAAAAAGAAAAAAAGAAAAACAGAACTGCAATTAAGTCTCCTGCAAACACCAGCAGCACAGCCACTGCCAAGAATCTATAACGAGAAACTATGGGTTCATAAAGAGCTGCACACACAGCATGCCATCATTTACTGGAATTCCCTTTCATTATTTTATTACTTTTTAAAGCCAAATAATGGTTGAAGAGTAGGAATTTTCCTGGTTATGACTTATTCCACTCCTTTCCATGCAAATCTATAAAAGGAAACTTACAAATGTCAATACAATGAACACAGTATTTTCAAAAAGGAGGTAAAACACAAGAGTGCATGCACAAGAGTTAGAAAACAGTAACTAGAAAATAACAAACCAAACCTAAATGTTAATGAAACTATAATGCCCCCCCCCCCGTCTCTGTGCAGATACCCCTCTGGACTGCGAGGTGTCAGTGTGGTCGCCCTGGGGCTTGTGCAAAAGCAAGTGTGGAGACTCAGGTGTGCAGCATCGCACACGCTACGTCCTCATGCATCCGGCAAACAATGGAGCACCCTGCCCCCTGCTGGAGGAAGAGAGGAAGTGCTTCCCAGACAACTGCTTATGACTAGGCCAGGAAAGGAGGGAGAAAAAAGAGAGGAAGGAGAGGAGAGACAAGAAAGAGAGGAAAGCCAGGAAAGGGAGGAAGGGACGAAGACGGAGAAACAACAGTAAAAGGTCCGCGGTGTATTCCCATGAAGCATAAATATGACTAACCAGACTCCCTTCTTTCCACCCTGGCCATGGCCTCTTTCTGTGGAAATGACTTATGTACTGATTGATAGTCTAACTATGAAAACGGGAGAGTTGGACTAAAAAAAAAAAAAGTCTCATCCTCAAGTCACACTGACAGATCTGACAGTACTAGAGAGGTGTAGTTTGGCAGAAATAGCTATTAGACACCAATTCAGTTTTGACAGGTTATCAAAATTGTGTGGGGATAGAACAATGCTGTTTTAGACACAGCCATCAACTAAAAACACATTTTCACATTATAATTGGGTTTGGTCTGACATTTCTGAGGATCATATTCACATTCACATTTGTTTGCCCACGGTGGATTATAACTCCCAGCAGCTTTAATCTAACGGATTTGGAAATAAATCTATATAAATGACACTTATGATCTAAAATCCTCATATCCAAGAAATACTTAACAGAAAATCCAAATACTATCAGTTCCATTAGTTGAATCAGTCCTACTCTATTGCAGCATTCAAAACATAATGTTTACAGAGACATTGTGGTTATTTTCCTGAAGACAAAGAATATATTTATTGACAGGATTTTAACCTGTAGTGTACAGTATATCAAATCTGATAGTAATGATTTGTATTCCTTTATGTTACTGAGATATTAGTTCAATACAGAGGTTTTGGTAAAAAAAAAAAAATCCTAAAAATGTACAAAAAAATGTATGTTTTCTGTATGGTCAATAAAGTGTAAATATCTTTTAAGAAAATGTCCTTGATGAACTGTGTCTTCAAGAAAGAGATGGTCCTTTTGAGAAGGGAGGATATTTGCATGTTTATTGTTGAACTTTACATGATTCCTATAATCATGATTGATTTTCAAACAAGAAATTTCCATGATATGAACTAAAATCCTTCTTTCCTGATGCCTCTGCTCAGTGCAGCGTATGACCTTCAAATCTCAACCACACATTTAGACTTACTTACATTTGGGTTCCCGAGGTAATATTACAAACACTGGGGCTGCAGGATCAAATTGAGTACAGAGAGAAATGCTTTTAACTAGATGACCTGGATTTAGGCCCCAGTGTAGGCTCAAACTCACCCTGATGAAGTGTTGGTCATAAAATGGATAAAGGTGCTCACCAACTATTTAAAACAATTCACCAAATGTTGATTTAGATCACGAGACCTGATATCTTATAGATCTCACTTCATTCTGTAACATCCAGTGCTGCACATCCCACTATGAAGCTAGAGTCCCATTTAATGGACAGAACAGACACCAGTAACATGTAATGTGAAACAAATAAAAATCACTTATGACCCCCAGCCCCCTTTCCCACCTACCAACAGAGAAACCACGCTGTAGATGACAGATTGAATAGCAATAAGAACTAAACATCTGGTGCATGAAGAAGCTCCTTCCGTTTGAAATGACGAGGGAGGGGAAAATTACTGAGCAGATCCAGGTTCTGGCTTTCATTAACAGTAGTTTCATCAGCTAAGTCTGAGAGTGATGAGAGGTAAGTACATTATATTATGAACAATATATCACAGGGAGTATACATTCAAAACAGAGGTTTACTGTTATATAATCCAGGTTGCTAAGAATTTGTCTTGGTATGTTCAGGATTAACAAAAACTGATATAATGTCCTCCAAGGAAATAAAGTTCTTAACATATGACAAAGATAATATAGAACAGTATAGAACTCTAAGATCAATACACTCACCAAGAACTTTATCAGGAACACCTGTATAGCTGTTTTTTCATGAAATTACCCAATTAGCCAATCATGTAGCAGCAGTGTAATGTATAACATCATGCAGATACAGCTCAGGAGCTTCAGTTAATGTTCACATCAAACATCAGAATGGGGAAAAAATATGATCTCAGTTACTTCAACCGCAGCTTGATTGTTGGTGCCAGACAGGCTGGTTTGGGTATTTCTGAAACAGCTGACCTCCTGTTTTTTCACACACAACAGTCTCTAATGTTTTTATTCAGATTGGTGCAAAAAAACAAAAAACATCCAGTGGGCAGCAGTCCTGCAGACAGACACGCCTTGTTCAGGAGAGAGGTCATAGAAGAATGGCCAGAATGGTTTCATGCTGACAAAAAGGCTACGATAACTCAGATAACTACTGTTTGCAACTACGGTAAGCAGAAAAGCAACTCAGAATGCACAACATGTCGAGCCTTGAGGTCAAAAAGCACAAAACCACTGTCAGCCAAGAACTGAAATTTGAGGCTGCAGTGGGCATAGGCTCACCAAAACTGGACAGCTGAAGACTGGAAAAACATATCCTATCCTGATAAATCTGGATTTCTGCTGATGCAGAAATAGGGTCAGAATTAAAAAATTCAGCATGAAGTCATGAACCGAACCTGCCTTGTGGCAACAGTTAAGGCTGGTGGTGGTGGTGGTGCAATGGTGAGGGAAATAATTCCTTGGCACACTTTAAGCCCCTTAATACCAATCAATCATGGTTCGAATGCCACAGCCAGTCTGAGTATTGTTGCTGACCATGTGCAGCTCTTTATAGCCACAATGCACCATCTTCTAATGGTTACTTCCAGCATCTGCAGCTAACAAATTTGCAGAATTTATGTCTCAGCTTGTGGAATCCATGCCACGAAAAACTGAGGATGTTTTGAGGGCAAAGGAAGGCCCTACCTAGTATTAGTTTATTGTATATGTATGAAGAGAGAGTGTATGTTGTAGAAGTTTTCAAAATATCACAAAAGAAAATAGCGCATGAACTAACTGATCATAAGTAGCAGTAGAATATGGTATTGGTAGTGCCAAATGGCAGCGAATTACAAATTATTAATGGTAGTTTTCATTAGAATATATGTTTGGAATAAATTAGAGCATTAGACTGAGGTTTGCAGACACTACATAAATCCAAGGTACTTTAAAAGTGAATCTGTTACTTCATGGCAGGTATAATAAACATATTGATTTAGCATTCACACTTTCTGTAAAACCACTGAAGCGTGGGAGGAGAGGGAAATCTGACTCGTTGCTTACTTTAAGGATGACAACTTTTGCAGACACTAAATATGAGAAGGGTTTATTCAGTGTGTGGGTGTGTTGGGGTTTACTTCATAAGTGATCTCATCTAAGGTAAGCATATGGCAACTATTGTATGTAATGGTTTGGGTTTCTGAAGGGCTCTGGACTGTTTTTTTGTACTGTAGTACCAGGCAATGGCACTGCTAACCCTTACTATTTAAAAAGGTTAAAAGGTGAACACCATATTTTAAAAAGGACTAGAAAATCTACAAGGAATAAGAAATACACCTATAGGGCACATGAAAAGCGCATTTGTCTTATTTGTCAAGATTAAGCATCAATCATTACCTTTTTTACATAGTGCTCATCTATATTCTCATTCTACAACACCTTAAACGGACAATCAAAGCAGACAAATTATGGATTTGTAACTTATTCTCCCTGCGTTTTGTTGATAGCTAGTGGGCTCTCCCTTCGGGCATGGTTCAGCATCTGTCACTTTTGATATGGTGTGGTAATATGCAGAGCAAGCACTTGGCCCAGTGTTGGAAACAAAATAAGTAGATATTTTCTGTATAGTGACAATAAAAAGCATGGCATGTCCCAGAAATTTGTTTAAGAAGAGGAGGAGTCACTGCCGTATCTGGTGCTAGTGGTCAGTCCCTGTCAATCACTAGCCTTAGATATCTTGCTATTGGCTATTGGTTAACCAGTCACAACACAACCAGAATGTCTCGTCGCACAAAGCAGCACCTGTGAATTTCTCACACTCAAACTGTCTCCCTTACAGCCCTCCACTTGTAAGATCTGCTATAGGACATGGTTGTGTGGCTATAGTCGATGAAAAATACCTCAATCTTGACACAGAATTTGCAGATCTTAAGAAAAAGAAAAGAAAAAGAAAAAGAAAGGCTATCGGAACTACAGGCCAAACATTTGGTCACTGGCAAGGGTATTGTAATCTAAAAGCTCATTGTTAACTGAAAATGGGTTTTCGAGGCATTGGCTTTCTGCTCCAGTGTTACCTGATGTTGGCAGCGGCGATGTATTTCGATCTCGGAGAGCAGGAGGAAAAATGCATCATTGAGGAGATTCCTGAGGACATGCTGGTGACTGGTGAGTACTGGAGAGGGAATATTCCTCCTGAGTGTTGTTTACAATCCCGACAGTAGGAATGAATCTGGAATTAGATTTTGTAAAGTGTATTGTGAATTGCCATGTGACTGTTGAATCACACAGTAATGTTATATGCACTTTCATTATATTATGTCTTATTTCAGTGCAAAAGCCATTTATGACTTGACATTTATACTATACATTTCCACACTGCACATTAAGTAGTGTCTTCTTGAAAGCTGATTTGTTCTGTGCTTCAACAACAACAAATAGTCACGGAAACGTAAAGAAATGCAATTTGTCCTACAATGGGAGACGGAGAGAAATGAGTGTTTGTATACTTGGGTAACATGTCAAGTAGTGTATATTAAATACTATATTATGTATAAACATTAAATTAATTTTAATGAATGAAATTCATCATTTCTTTTCTCTCACAAATGTTATAATCTTTAGTATTGCCCTTGACTACAACTATGCGAGTTTGTGCACATGTCTATATATGCACTCATGTGTGAGTGTCTCTTACCCTCAGGTTATTTCTTGTTGGAGCCATGGGATTCGAAGGCGTTCACCCACTCCCCTCACTTTGGCGTCACTGTGACAGTCAGAGATCCAAACCATGAGGTACTGCACTCACAGGAGAGGTTTATCACCAAGCAAACATGTGCTGGCTGTTGAAATCAAACCTAAACAAGGACAAAATGAACACTGAACAGTGCTACTGAATGCTAATACTGCACATCTCAATTTTGTTGACTCATAGCTGTAGAAATATTGGCTTAACAGTGTCTTTCCTTCTCCCTAGGTTGTGATGTCCAAACGCTATGGTAAATTTGCTAAATTCACCTTCACAGCTCACGCCTCTGGTCAGCACTACCTTTGCTTCCAAACCAACTCCACAAGGTTTGCAGTCTTTGCTGGGGAGAGGCTGGTGAGACATGTGGACACACACACAAATCATTTTAAAGAGAGAGAAAAACGCAGCAAAACATACAATACTGCAATAATAATACAACATTATATCACAAGTTATTTCTGTGAATTGCATGACGGTGTCCCTTTACACCTCACTGTAGCCATAGTTTAAAACACACTGATAACGTTAATTACTCCCATTGTAAATCTAGAGCTAAAACAATTAGTCGATAACCGATTAGTCAATAATCAGCAACTATTTTGATAATTGATTGATTGTCTGTATAATTTTTCAAGCAAAAATGCCAATTATTCTCTAGTTCCTGCTTTTGAGTTATGAGATTGAGCTGTTTGTTTTATGTCAGCAATTTCCAACCTGAGGGTAAGGGCCCCTCCTATGGGTTAATAAATCTGAGGGGTTCATGAGATGCATAATGGATAGATTTAAACTCATTGGGTCCGAAAAATGTATTCAAATCTGAAAAAATGACGAATTTAGAGGCCAAATATCTAACTTATTGACCTATGACACCTGTGATGAGGGGTCACAGGCAGACACTGCTTTATCTTAAGAGGTAACAAATGTAAAGTCTTTGGAAACATTGTGTTATGTGACAGTAAACTAAAAATCTTAACATCCTGAAGTGCCTTGAATTTGATGGCAAAATCCTGGTTAACAGGACATTGTCACAGGCATTTTTTAAGACTGAAATCAAGAAATAACTGGTCAGATTAATCCATAACGAAAAAAACATCTACAAGCCTAGACAAACCCCCCCCCCCCACTGTGTTTTACAGAAGCTACATTTGGATGTTCAGATGGGTGAGCACACAATAGACCCCAACACTGACAAGACTAAAGACAACATGGAGACACTGGAGAACAGCCTCAGCCACCTAATAGATCAGATGACGTACATCGCCAGCCAGCAGGAGTACCAGAGGGTAAATGAGAAGTATTTTCATTGAGTGTTATCATTCACCCTGAAGTGACCTTTCAACAACAGGAAGATTTAATGTCTCTTTCCCCCATCTTTTCTATTATCTACTCTCATTCAGGAGAAAGAGGAGGTGTTTCGTCAGATCAGTGAAGACACCAACAGCAAAGTGTTGTGGTGGGCAGTGGTGCAGACCTCGATTCTGTTATCAGTTGGTTTTTGGCAGATGAAACGACTCAAAGACTTCTTCGTTGCCAAGAAGCTGGTCTGATGATGACTTATGACCCGTCAACAGTGTTCACCTTTTTGCATTGCCCACACCTCTCCCAATGCTTAGCACTATTATATTGTAACCTGCAACATGCCCAGAAATACTACAAAGATTAAAAACTGTCCAAATGCCAAAAAGATGGTTATACAGATACAGGATATAAGGGTGAAGACCCTGTGTGTAAAAAATAAAAGTGCAAGGATGTAAGAGTTGGACGATTGTGTCATAGTGTGTTTTTGTATCATAAACATGATAATAAATTCAATTCAATTCAATTCACTGGCAAATTGACAATATTGGCAAAAGCTAATTGAATTGTGTTCCTCTTATTCTATGTTAATTTCTATTGCCTTTTAAATGGTAAGCACACAGCAATCCATTTCATTTGAGTTCAGTGTAATTTTAGGTTGGGCTAATATCAACCCACACTTGTTAAATAATGTTTTAACTTGTTAAAGTAACATTATAATCATGGTTATTTGGCCCCGTTATAAGCTGTTCCACAGAGAAAAGAATACTAAATGAATTTAAAATTTGAACAAGAATTATTTGGTGATTACTCCTTATTTTTCAGCACATGAGCTTTATATATAACTTACCTTCATACTTCAACATCTTGAATAGTCTTGAAGTCACAGCCATGTAGTGTCAACTACTAGCTAACAGCATACTGAAAACCTAAGCTAAGAACTGACGTCGTTACTTGCTAGGACGTCGTTACTTAAAAAATATTATTGTTGAGCTGTGACGCGACTTTTGTTCATTAATTAACAGAGAACGGGTAAGCCTATAATTAGGTGCCATAGGTCAAATAAAAAAAACTAGTTTTGTGACCAGTTACTGGTACAGACTTAAGAACTTTGCTTCTACAGATCCGTTAATTGACGTTAACGGCAGCTAAGTTAGCATTTAGCTTCACCTGCAGCGGGACATCCGGAGTCAGGTAACATGCTAAATCTATTCTACATGTAGCTGACTGTATGCCGGGTGGGCCCGGCTATACGGCTGCCTTAAACTTAAAAGAAACACAGCAACGACTTTAAATCACTTAGTCGTGACAGTTGAAATAACCCATAGCTTAATTGGTTAAAGCTGAATTAACACGCCCAAGCAGAAACAACTTGAGTGAACCGGACTTAAAAATAAGTTTACCTATCTCACGTTGGGCTCTTCTTTTGCAGGTCTTCAGATGTCTAACTGGATCTGCTGCAACTCCTGCTTCCTTTCCCCCAGTGCTGATCGAAAATTGGCTGTGACAACCTGTGGCCATATCATCTGCAGTGTCTGTTATCAGAAAGGTAAGTCATGAAAGCACCAACTCCGCACTAGAGTTGTACCAGGCCTGCTGCTAAGGGGATGTGAAAGCGTGATTAGACGAGGACATCTGTTGGACTTCAAGTGATACTGCAGAGTTGATGACACCAGGTGTACTCCAGAGTGAAGCTTTTAACTAAACCTTTGTATGCCTAGGCCTTCTCTAAAGACCCCTATTTAATAAACCCTCTTACAGGAAGCCATATTTGAGACATGTACATGTTGTCACACCGGTTTTGATATTGTTCTGGGCCACCTATATTAAAGAAGTGAGAATGAAATCTCTGATCCTGTCATGCTCTGTCCCTGAGTGCTTCTTGTCATATCCTCAAATGAAATAAGAGAGAAATTATACTATTCAACATTGGATATGGGACCTCTTGAAGTACTCATGGAGGTCCCTTGATCCCACTTTGGGAACCACTGATCATATTCATAAGCCACAGGTCTGTTCCTGATGGGTCTAATTTCAATCAGACTCTTACATTTCAAGCCACTCTGGCTGCCAGGGTTATATCAACGGTTATATGCAATATGCAATTTTGTGACTCAGGCGGAAACTCCTTTTGTTCAGTTTATGTACTGGATTCAGGCTCTGCATGTCTTCTTTTCAGTGCGACCCTGCAATGATTTTGCATTGCTTTGTAATTCTGATCAAATGTACATATGTGTATATACAGTATACATATATATAAATTGCAACTTTTCTTTCAGGCAAACAAGGCAAGTGTTTAATATGCCAAGCCAAATGCCAAGTATCACCTCTCTCTGACAAAGTAAGCATCTTTCTTCTCATTTAATGGCATCATTGTGGTTGTGGGGCTGTCTGTGTTGGATAACATGACACATTAAAACTTTATAGACAGACTGATATCATTTTACAATCCTACGGTCATTAAAGTCATGTGAAATGTCTTTGTTTCAGAGCAGCTCAGAGGTGAAGGCCTTGTTTTCTGACATCAATGTTGTGGCGACCAAACACTTCACGGAAGTCAGCAAAGTTTGGTCATTTTCTTGCTTCACATCATAAAATAGTCCTATTAACTGTTCTTATATCTGCATCAACCTCAAAACTACAGCGTTGTTCAGCAATGTCTGTCTCAGCCAGTTTGACACAGTTTGCTCAAAAAGCTGTTTTGTAGAGTTATATATGCAGTATATGTATTTTTATATTATCTGTTTGTGCAGACTTCACATAACATTGTTTCCTACCTCCTCTCAGGTTGTAATGTTCCAAGCAAGACATCAAAAGAGACTGTTGACTCATTACCAGCAACAGGTGAGAGACAATGGATGTTTGTTGGTGTGTATGGGTGTGTCTTTGAGGGTTTGCTTTTCTTCATCTTACAGGTAATGCACTATTTTTTGAGGAGCTATCAGCGCCATTAGCGCTGTTCTAGCACATCACTAACCGTTTTATCAATTACAGAATGAGAAACTAGAGGAGGTATTAGTCAAGATGAAGCAAGAAATGCATCGGATGACAAAGTAAGTTAAACCATGAAGATTTTCATACAGATTTCTAAACAACAATTTATGAAAAGTTGGGTGACTTTTCTTATTCATTATTATTGTTTTCCCATTAAAGGAAGCTGAATGAACAGAGTGCCTACATCTCAAAGCTAGAAAACTCTCTTCAACATCAGAGGTACAGCATAGAGTAGATAGTATAGTAGATAAAGATAGTCATATTAGACATACACATACATCTTGATGTTGTAATAATGGGATATTAAAAAACATGAGTTCCTACTTTTACTATGCAAGTTAATCAACTAGTCTTTGATTGTTCCTCATAGCTGGCCATCCTGAAGCATATTTAGTTTTCCAAAGTGTTTGCTAACAAGCATTTGGCTGATGTTTCATTTTCATTTCCCATTCTCTAGATTATTTTTTATCTTCCTTCATTCACACTCAATTTATGCATAAAATATCAGGTGCCGCACTGCATGGTCAGGATTGAAACACTTGTGAAATAAAAGAGTAAAGAAAAAGACTAAATGAGGATCTGTGGAGGCAGTAAAACCAGTAATGAATTTGAAATAAATGCTGGCGTGTGACCTGTTGGATTTGGCTGCACCTTACCATATAAAGTTATTTACAACGAGCTGGCTGTTATTCCTCACCACTCACTAGGTGTCACTCCTGGCACATCTGCTCCTGGCCTGTCACACTCAGAACTGAATGGGTTTAAAGGGGCAGTGGATTTTAACTTATCATGAACTATATATTTTTTTTAGTATCCAAGTGCAAGTTGTGGATTAAGAAAAGGGGCCCTCATCAATAGGTGTTGAAAGATTAATTTCAACAAATGTTACAGCCTACAGTGCAGTGAGGTCCTTTTATAATATTGTGTAGAATAAAACCAAAGGTAAACATACACCAAAGAAAACCCTAATCCAAATATGCGAAGACCTTATTTGCCTTGCTTTAGGGCATGTTGAAGGGAGATGGGTCCTCACCTATTCTCTCATTTTAGGAATCAAACTGTGTCTGAAGCAGCTATGATCACTGTCTGTTTTGTTGCAACTGATTAACTTTGTATGTTGCTGTTCTCACTCAGTGTCAAAGCTTCATCAGTGTCTCAGATGAGTCACAGTTCCCATACTCCACATGGACATAAATCAGGTAAATAATCTCATAATTCAATGACACTCTTGCATTGGTGCTTGTAATGGTCTGTATGGCAGACAGACCAAACTGGTATAGCATCTAATTAATCTGAAACACACAAATATGATACACAAACTGCTACTATTATACATTATACTGTATATGTTAATGTATTTTCTCACAGATACCGATTTATTGTATGTTGCTAATATTCTCTTCACTGTACCATCATTGTTGTCATCACTGTTGTGGCCAATGATGGTAAGAATACCTAACATTCATTTTTTTGGTTTAGACATTATATATATGTTTTACACTGCTTATACAGAGCTTTAATCAAGAGCACTTAACCAAGTCAGAGACAAGTCCAAGTCTGACCAGATTAACTGAGTCATGGCCGAGAGCAAATGTTAAATGTAAAATGTTCCTCATACTGTTGTGTTACTGTTGTTTATAGTGAGTCAGTGTGAGTCTTTTGGGTTTAAAAAAGGTTCAAATGTGATTGTAAGAGTAAATAGTATAATTTTTTTTAAACATTACATTACTTTCAATTGTGATAACTCTGACCTCTGAAGGAATAGGTGGGACTGGTGACCAAGACAGAAAAAGTCTAAGATGATAGTATGTTGAGACCAGACTTCCAACTGTGTCCAGACTCAAGAGCTACAGCCCTGATTTAAATTGTAAAAGATCACTTTAAGTAATAGAAATATACCACATTCTCAAAATTGTATACATCGCAATTTCATACATGTATTAATTTTACATGCTGTAAATTTTATACCATTCAGAATTGCTCTATTTTTAAGGCCGGCCAGTCAGTTGCATAACATCTGTTCCACAAAACTCTCCAAACAGGGCTGGTTGTACAAAATGGGAAAGCTAGCAGGCTTATGTAACAAGACCAGAAACTCTTACATCCAATTATGCCACTGAACAACCATCCAACATGCCCAAGGCAGTGTTTCACCTTTGAACATTTGTACATCTACAAATGTCTTCTCATCAACAATAGCATACAGTAGATGTTTATATGTTACTGTTTATTGTTTGTTCAGTCTTACAGATTCCATTTAACTCCCCCATGTCCCTCTCACGATACTCCTCAGTCACTAGTGTGTGAGTATTGTCCTCTCCTATCTCTTCTTATCATCAACCCTCCTTTCCTCTGTTCTGCTCTCTTCACCTTGAGTAATGCTGTGCTTTTTTAAATTCTGCCCTTATTTGCCTCTCACCTCGCCACGGGCCTCTTAAGAGAGAGAGAATGTAGGAGGTATTTCACAGTGCAAACAAGCTTTAACCTGGGTTCAGCCCCAGTGTCTTATGTTAGCTTTAGCTGCTGTATGGCTTTGCCCTGCCCTTCGGCTGTCTACACACACACACACACACCTGAATAAGCTAAGCTTTGCTTGGGTTTAGTCAGGAATCCCTGTTGGGTTTCCTAGACACCGTTGACACAGGATTGATTGGCTTCCTGAATTTAATAGTGTAAATGTTGTTTTATCTTCTGAGACTTTAGATTTTTCTACTGAGCGAAAGCAGTATAGATGACGGATGGCGGATATTAACCCCGTTTGCAGTGTTACCACCATTCCTGCAGTGTGAATTACTTTTTGATAAAGAAAAGACTTCGAACTGGCAATTTATTTACTGCTAGATGTAATCTTGGAACATGGCTGAATGGATGTTTATGACAGTAAATAATACATTTATTTTATAGAGTGCTACTTAGAATACTTAGTAAATCTAATATTAATTTGATCTCACCAAAAGTCTCACAAAAATAATGAGTTTCATTTTGAAAAGCCAAGCAAAGCCACTAAGAATGAAAAACTAAATGTTTCTACTACATAGATCTTTGGCTTGTCATTAAAAAAAGATCAGGTGCCACTGCAGTTTTCAGCCAAATGAACCCGACCAGACTAATGAGCTGTGCTCTCCTGTCTGGCAGCATTGAAAACATGGACGTGGATGAAAGGAGTCTGTTCAGGAAGGTAAGTTCCATTATTTCTCCTACAGTAAATGTCCATATTTGCTATTTGTATAATATACTGTAATATATAAGATCTGTCAAGATCATACTACGCTTTGCCATTAAATTTATCACTTTAGCGAATGGAAAATAAAAAACCAGAACAAGCAAATAAAAAGTGATTTGTGCTGATTTCTCTGTGTGTGTCTCTGTCTTTCAGCCTAACACTGTCCCTAGACTGTCGTTAATCAGTCCTCCACAAGATGGACGAATGGGTATGTGCCTTGCTCTGCCTATCATAAAACTGTACTTTTCAGTGTTAACTATAAGATCTGCAGCCTTATATCTGTTTTGGCAATTTCTCTGTCATAACTCTGGGAAGACAATCTGCTTCGTTACATCAATGCAAAGAGGATTATACCAGTAAATTCAGGGTTAGTGGTTTGACTTCCCTCCTTGCTAAATGTGTACACTAATGGCTCTTTGGGAAATCACTCATGCTATGTTACCAAGGAAATAACAACACAATTAAGTCTCGGTGTCTCTCTCTGGTAAATATATGCATCTAAAGTTGCACATTTAGGAATGAGGTGTCACATCGACACAGGCAGATTCACACTGTAATCATCTGACAAAATCATCCTGCAACTCAACCTTGTGTGGGAGTTATGGGCACCACAGTTGACCACCCACAGTGATTAAACCAATGCAGATGTTGTCAGTTGTTATGTTTAGGATTATACATGCTGAGTTCGTCCTCTCTGATTATGTGATTTAGTCACTTAAGGGATTTGACTTCAGTTAGGCTTCAGTTATGAGGGATAAATTGGGTGACAGCCCTGAAATACTGTCAGTATTGTGTAGATTCTCACTATATCTGTAAGAGTGCTTGGTTAAGTCAATATTATATGGAGGAAAACCATAATATATAACCAGCATCTGATTGATTGGACTGTTTAAATGCTTGAGCTATTTAAAGGCTCAGCAGACATTTTGATTTATTGTTACTACAAGTAAGGATGACATGTACCATTTATTATTCTACTCTCCAAAGCAGATGGTTGTGTTCATGCCATAGGTGTTTTTCCCTGTCGGGTATTGTGAGCTACTAATTACTGTGGAAGATGACTCACCCATTTATCTTGTCTTCTTGGAAGCTTTTCCGAATGAAACTTGCAGCAAGCAAGGGATGTGACGGAAGAAGAGACACATAAGCCGATAATGACCTGAAAATATGTCATGTATTTTTAAAATCATTAGAAGCCATTATTTCTGTAGGACCTGTGTTACAGATTAACCACGGATTTATCTGGTGTCATATTTAGGCACCATCGCTCAGAGATCGTCCAGTCAGAGCACATTGGCCAACCACTCTGCTCGCTCTGCAACAGTCAGGTGATTCATTTAATTTGTTATAGTCGTCATGATAATGTTTATATCTGTCTATATAATGTCTCTTACATCTTTGGGTATTCCAGTAAATGGATCTATAGAGGTGTCAGAAATTACGAGGTTTTGAGCACTCCATTCAAGTCCATTAATGCATTAGTTTTGCTTTTAAAGATAAGTCTGAATATTCCATATTTTTCTTATTGAGAACAAATCCCCTGAAAAGACCAAAACCAACAATGAACTGATCCTGCTAAGTGTTGTCATGTAGCTAAAGCCTGATAAATCTTATTCCTCTGTGCCATAAAGCTCAGCTGTTTATTAGAGACACATCATTGAGCCGCTTAGTGACAATGATGTGTTTCTACTTTATTCAACTTTATTTTCAGTTCCATCTACATGGGAAATCTAGACATGCGCACCAAATCCATGGCTTAAAACAGTCCCCCCACAAAAAAACACTATTTCCTCCAGTTTGACTAAGTGGCCAGCTGTTGTACGTCATTACTAGGCCTTCGCTAAAGTGAAAGTATATATTTGTGACCTGTTCTGAAAGATGGCAAAAGGTGGGAGAGTTGGGAAGTGATGCTGATGGTGTTGCTTTTGGTCTTTTCATGGTATTTGTTGACAGTAACAAAAGTACTGTGTAAAATGTCACCAGGTGAAGTGTGGAGCTTTATTCTATGTAACCATTTGCGCTGTTTCTAGTAAAGGTTTTTTGAGAACAGTGATTCTTTTAAGAGGTGACGCTATCGATGATTGAATGCTGAAATACTAAATATATTCAAATAACTTACCTTACCTCCTTGCTATTAAAGCACTCCTGCATTTTCAGTTTTAAATGATCATCGGTAAATCAGTCAGTTGAAGTAAAAGGAGTTTTCATTAGTTGATCATGTTCATCACACATAACAAATCCTCTTGTGTTATTTTATGAAATACACCTGCACTGTGAGTGAGTTCTCCTCTCCTCTCTCAGCCGTTTTCAGGGAGCACCAATGACCCCAGATATTTCATACAGCCAGAGTTCTGGATGGAGTTCTCCGGTCTTCAAGCTTCCCTCCTCCTTCAGACACTCCATGTCCTCCCTGGTCTGCCCTCCTCCTTAACAAACACACACACAGACACACACAGACACACACACACACACACACACACACACACACACACACACACAGAATCTGTCATGAAGCCTCTCGAGGAAATACACCTGGCCACTGACATGTACACAGAGGTATTTGTGACTCTCGGAACCTAAAATGAGTCACCAGCCTATTTGTGTGTTGTTTTATAATGACCCTGGATTCGCAGGTGACATAAAACATATTCAGCTTGAACCTATGCCATGATATATACCCGTATACTGATGACCAAACTCAAATTCAGTGTTGTTGAATTTCAATTTGTCCAGTCTCCCAGTCAATTAAACTGGTAAAATAATGACATATGCCTTTGTGTTGTTGAATGAAACGGGATCTTTATGGGCTTAAATTAGGCTTTTGCCATCATACTTCAGATATCCTGACGAATTCACTCATTTCTGCGATGATGCCTGGTATGTAGTTAAAGGTCAGGTTATTCAGTTGAGTTTGCGTTGTTTAGCCATGTTGTTTTGAAAGCGAATTACTTTCAGTAATCCAGCAGAGAGACGTACAAGCCTCAACCCACAGAGCCTTACAAGCTTTTAGCCACAGGCGCAGTTTGACGTTACGCTCACTCTGCTGCACCAGCACCTGTTCAATTTACAAAGATTACAAAAATAACCTGGGATTACTTTCACGAAAAGATTTGTCCATTTACTGGATTTTACCAGGCTACTCTTCAAGGTTGCCGAACTAACATTAAGAAAGCCTTTAGGCAG
Organism: Seriola dumerili; assembly: GCF_002260705.1. NCBI lineage: Eukaryota > Metazoa > Chordata > Actinopteri > Carangiformes > Carangidae > Seriola > Seriola dumerili. The sequence goes on from NW_019174586.1 coordinate 6,006,680, forward strand.
CGACACAGTTAACATCCCTCAACAATAGATTCGGCACTCCTGGCCTGCTCCAGGTAACCTCAGTAACATGACTCGTGATTTCACCCTCAAATCTTGTTACAAAACAGCTGCAAGTAAAGGCAAGGAAAACTGTAGCCATATAGAAACATGATATCACCTGAAGTCATCACAACAGGGAAAAGCTGTTGCGGTGAAGCGGGTGGCGAGGGCGGCCTGATGTGTTCAGACAGGTCGATTCTCTCTTTGTCGACCTGAGTTTTTGCCTCCATTGTCCCAGTTGTCAGGGTGGTGAATGGTGTCTATTGAAGAGGGCTCAGGTGTGACTCTGTGTGTGTGTGTGTGTGTGTGTGTGTGTGTTCTGGACCTGTGCACGCTATATTCAGCCACTTACTAGTGTGTGTGTGTGTGTGTGTGTGTGTGTGTGTGTATGTGTGTGTGTGTGTGTGTGTGTGTGTGTTAACGGGTATTGTACAGAGTCAGTAGGCTTGATCCTCCTCTGCGCTCCAGTGGGATTTGAAGTCGTTTCCTGTTTTTTAAGGTCCACTTAGAGAGAAATGGCTCCCCAGGGCAGACTAAGCTGTCATGGTGTCACAGTCTGACAGGTAGAAGACTAAATCAGAATAATCTCTCCCTTATGCACACACACACACACACACACACACACACACACACACACACACACACACACACACACACACTCTAGATGATCTTGTGCTGTACCTCTCACTGTGACGGTCATAATACATGTGTTGCACTTTTCTTTCTTTTTTTTTTTTTTTAAAGTCACAATTCTGGATACTTTTCTCACACACTAAGACATCTCCATTTCTCTCTCACTGTCTTTATCGCTCTCACTTTCTCTTGCGCACACACACACACGCACGCACGTATGCACACACACACGCACACATATATATACACACACACACACACACATACACACACACACCTCTGTATGGCTCCAGGCTGTACAAATGAGCCCTGCCACTTCAGAGAGCTAAAGAAAACTATTCTGATGTCAGTGGTAATTATTCAGCAGCGTTCCCACAGCTAGTCCACCCCTCCCTCTCTCTCTCTCTCACTCTCTTTCTCTTTCTCTCTTGGTCTCTCTCTCTGTCTCTCCCTTTCTGTCTCCTTCTCCATCTTTCTGTGTGTGAGAGAGAAGCTTCTCACTTAATCTGATCCAGATTTCACACTTTGTCACTCAGTATTTCAGTCTTGTACCTTTGGTGCTGTAAGTGTAATCCCCTCAAGGCAAGACACGACATGAACTAAATGATTTCACACCGGAGCTATTTGTCTTTCTGAGGTGAGCAGAACGTGTTTGTGTGTAGGTCTACAGTCTATAATCTCAAATCTCCATCACCTTAATAGTTTGACATTGAAAAAAAAACAAACAAGAAAACTAATGAAGATGTTCTTGTTTAAAAATGGCCACAATGGAAGATTTATTTCTAAATGTATTTTTTATACTCAGACCCTGAAACCAAACTTTTATTATAATGACCAATTTAAACACGTTCTTTTATTATCCACTTTTGTGCGGTTTAAGGATTGACCACCAAGATAAAGCCTATGTACCTTTTTACAGATCAATTAGTTTTAATGGTTTAGAGCATTGCAACCTGCAAGTTGAAAGAAAAGAAGACAAAAATGTCTGCTGCACAGAATTATTATTTAAATTTTTACTTCTTCCAAATCCTTGTTTTTCTCTTGTTTAAGAGTTTTACCTTTTCACCTTTTTCACATTTTTACCTTTTCTTTCCTGCCGTTTGCGACCATGAACTATCACACAGGGCCTTCCAAAACAATCTTTCACATCTGACTGATTTGGCACAAAGTCACCTTTTAAGCCGTAAAGAAATCTGTCATTTGAAACAAACAAGTTTTTTCTGATTTATAGTAGAACAGATTTCATCACTCTCAAACAATATGATCATTTATAGCCATGAAAGTGGCAAATCCTAATAATTAATAACGTCATCATCAGGTCAACATTTTAATTTGTCCAATATGTGGGTTTAAGGCCGGTGTGGATCAGGAGGTAGAAAGGGTCGTCCACTAGTCACGGGGTCGGCGGTCTGATCCCCGGCTCCTCTTGCTCACACATCAACGTGTCCTAAAATCCCAGTTGCTCCTTCCATAGGTAGAAAAGCACTGGGTAAGTGCAGTCTATTTATCATTTATGATAAATAAGATTTATAGAGAAAATGATCCTGAGATGACATTGACTGGCCTGTAGATGGCACTATAGTCTACCTCAGTCTTGTATATATCATGATAGCTCAAGTATGCATTCCTCTACTGTGTGTGAAGGTCTTTGGACCACAGCTGCCTCTGATAGGGATCTAGAGGATGAGGAAGGGACGCGCAGGAGGTCATATTCACGTGCGTGCGCGCACACACACACACACACACACACACACACACACACACATACAAAAGGACGAGATTGAGGAATTGTTGGACGCACAAACATACAGCGAAACTGCCTGTCTTTGTGTTTTAGTGGAAGAGAGCTTAATAGGAGTGGTTTATGAGTCAAAGAGAAACAGGTGAGGATGGGTGACCTGAACCACTCGTATACTCACTCAGTACACACACACACACACACACACGCACACACACACACACAGGCGTCCCACATGTGAAGGCAGGCAGGCTGCTGCCTTTGAAGGGGCCTGGCCTCCTCCAACTGTCCCATGCATGCTTGAGTGATGTCAGCACGCCTGTGGAAAGATTCCTTTCCTGTCATAGACACACACATGCACACATATGTGCGCACACACGCACACACACACACCCACACACACTATTTCTTTATCACACACAATCTCTTTTCATACAAACACACACCAACTTGCCTTGCCATTTTACTACTTTCTCAAACAAATACACACACGCTCTTGCTTGTATAACACACACTGACTCTGACTTTCTTCCTCTCTTTTCTCACACATGCACACACACACACACACACACAGACACACACTTGGCAGGATGTGCGGGGAGAAAAAGGGGCCGAAAGACAACACCGAGATTAGGAGGCTTTTGTCACGGCTCTGTGGCAGACTTTAAAGGCCTTGGCTCCCTTCCCATCTGCCAGATTTCTTTCTTTTCTCACCCTGTATGTCCACATCCCTCTCTTTTCACGGGGGGAGGTAAACATTTGGTACAGAGGGATGGAGAAAAGGAGGAAGGGAGTGAGGGAGGGACGGGTGGAAGAAAGATGGAAGCCGTCTGCTGCCCCCTTTTAGCCTCTTTTTTGTGTTTTTGTTTTCCTAGTTTTAATGGCAGCTTTGTGGCTGTGTGGAGGATGAGCGGAGAGAGGGAGAGGTATGCAAACAGAACAGCGCTTCAATGCCAACCAGGTGTTTGTGTTGTTCCCAACTGTGTGTGTGTGTGTGTGTGTGTGTGTGTGTATATGTGTGTGAGAGATGCATCTGCGCTTTTGTGTGTGTGCACATATGCACATCATGAAACAGTGTCAGCCTATTTTCCAGGTGAGAGTGTGTATGCATAGGTATCTTTTGGATTTCTATGACTAGATATGTGTGTGTGTGTTTTTTCCCAGGTGTGTGTGTGTCTGTGTGTGACTGTGTGTGTGAGCCTCTTCATGGTCACTGACTCCATTCACCTGAGCGCTCCTTTCACAGTGAAAAGGCAGTTGCCGGTAAAAAGCTCTTTGGACAGCTTCTCCTCATCACCAACCACAGCTGCTGTTGACTCAAGCTTCCAGGAATCTCCTCCACAGGTTCACACCCTCTTAACCAGCCAACCGCACACCAGACCCCTCCGCGAGCGGGCAAAAGGTCCTGCAAGACCGCAAGGTCTAAAGGACTAAACATTTGCCCAGGCAATGGACAAGATGTTCACAGATAATTGTGATGACTTAATTACTCAAAAAGAAGTTGTGGTACATGTATAATCACTGGTCGGAGCAGCTGCATTCAAAATCTTAACTTCTAGCCTCCTGTGTCTTCGGTATCTGTTGGTTGTAAATGGTGCCGTGTTTAAAATGTTGCTCTATCTGTGATATTCCTCTGCTAAAATTGTAGCTTCAACGAAACAAGTGTAAAAAAGTTTTATGTTGCTATACGAAACTAGTAAGATTTCCTGAAACGTTTTGTGCATCTCAGCAGCTCAGGAATGTCTTCAGTATCTTCACACTCCTCTGCTCAGCCCGTCACACAGTGTTACATACTGTGTGTTACTGAGAGACCTGCAAAACCACAAGATCTGAGAGGCTAAAAGCTTTCATTCACAAAAAAAGTTTCACAAGTTTCAAAGTTTCACTCAAAATGCAACACTGCCAAAGACTTTTTTTCTTTCTTTTTATGCATCGCCCATTAGGCATCTCTCTGCAAAACAACATTAAGTATGCGTGTATTAAATGTTTATTTAATTATTAATAATGACAGCCACATGTTACATCGAGGCAAAACTACAGAATTTTAAACAGATTTTGTTGAGTGAATTAAACTTTAAAGAAAGAACAAAATTATTTTGTTGTTTTGAGATATTTGCAAATGCTTCAGTATGATTATGTTTTACTTTTCACATCATTTATATAGAAATCTTGTAAAGATGCTAAGAGCTTTAGGAATATTTGAAGCCAACCACATAAACTTTGAAAACCTTTCTTGATTATTACTGTATTCAGCTGAGCTTTTGTGGTTAAATATTACTTATTATTAATTCTTGTCCATTCCCTTTTAAACTTCCATTACGTTCACTATATAAATAAGAAGCATCTGTCTTTTACATGGCTCTCCTGAGAAACATATCAGTCTGGCAGATTTGACCTGAGCCTTTTTATACTGAGGATGTGATGAGCTAAAGTAAGAGGGTTTCCATCATTAACACATTTGAAGCTCAATATATATGTTTTTGTTTCTAATCTCTTCAGACTTGATACCTGCACGTGTTTTAACAGGATAATCTCCACTCCTGTGTGTAACAGGTTCCTTGGAGTGATATTTTTTGTATGTTCACTTCCTTGCCTGACCTCTCTTGGAAAAAAAACCTTAATCTCAGTGAGACCTGTACCTGGTTAAACAAAGGTTAAATAAAAATACATAGTACATAATGTACTGTCTGTGGGTTGCACCAGAATCATACACCAACATTCAATATTTTGCTTTTCAGGAAGTATAGATCACTCTTTTTAAGATGCCAAGAAAACAAAGAGAACTTCAGAATTATCATTGAAAAACCAATGAATTTTGTTTTAGGAATTGTGTGGAAAAGTGACAAATCGGAGGAATCAGGCCTCGCTGACGTTCTCTCCTCCCTTCCTGCTCTGCACATTTCTTTCCCCTCTCCTTCCACACTTCCACGCTCTCCACTGATCTCCTCTCCATTTTCTCATCTCCTCTCATCAGCGCAGAGCAGCAGTGAGCTCAACACATCTGTCAGCAGCTCAGCTTTGTGTCATCCTCCTCCTCCCTGCTTTTCTTCATCTCTTCCTCCTCCATCTGTCCTCCCCGTCATCCTCCTCCCCCCTAACTCCTCAAGTCAATCAAATTCACAGGAGATAGCCAGTAACACACACACCAAAAAAAAAAAAGAAGAAGAAAAGCAGGAAAAGGCTAATCTCTGAGATAAGAAAAAAATGAGAGTTGAATGTCAAGGATGGAAACAAGCCATGAAAGTCATACACAGTGTTTGCCTTGTATAGTATCTTCTATCAAGTCTTTTTTCCTCCTTAAATCACACACTTAACAAAAATGTAGAGTGTAATATATCTTTCACAGCTTTAAATCTTTCGTATCACTTGCTCTGCTATTTATTTATCACCAGTGAAGCTTTCCAGATGCATGAAAATCCACAGGTTCCCTGGATTTGTAAATCCCTGGGTTAGGTCATACACTCATGAGTAACTGTTGACTTTGCAAAAATTTCAAAACCACAAATTCCTGTGAGGTATTTTCCCCTCTCTGTATATTTTCATTGTTCTTTTTTCCTTCTCTTTTTTCTCAAACTTCTTTTCCGTTCCGTTGCACGTCCAATATCCCCTCGACCGCTTCGCTCAATTTCTGACCTTCCAATCCAGAAAGTTATGAAACTGTATATCTGTATTAAAGATCCTATTTTTGGTCAAAGCATCCAATACATGAGGGGGAATTATACATGGGTCAATCTCTGTCCATTCAATATGTGATGTCTGATCTAATTTAAATGAAATCTGCAGAGACAACGGGAAGTAAAGCAAATACAGAACATGAGAAGATTTTCTTTTGCTTTCACTTCTTCTATAACTCCTTCTGACGGACTTTATTTTCACTGACTTGCTTTTTATTTATTGTTTCATCTGCTCTTTGTTAGTTCTGAAAAGTGATGTTTAATCCATTAATTTTACTGCTGAACTATTGATTCCTGCAAAGTCAAATTGGCACTGTCATGTGCATAAATGCCTGCGTAGTACCCTCTGTTATTTATTCATAAATATCAGTAATTGTTACTGAACTTACAGCTGCCTCGCGGGACCTTTATTGGTCTCAACACCTGGAGTCTGATAAGTCTTAGGTAAAACATCTGGGCAGGATGGATGTATTACCAAACAGTCCCACTGAGCACGAGGGGTCTGGGGGGGCCCTCAGCTACAACATATGTGATGTGTATGCAATGTGTATGAAGTGACTGCTATTAAAGCTCAACTTATCAATATATTTTTCTGTATCAACATATGGATCAAATGGCTACATATAATGAAAAACTCATAGTGAGCTCATTCAGCTCATTGTTTTGGTTCTGATGCCTGAAATATTAAAGTTGTGGTTCAGTCTCTCATTAACCCTGTTTCCAGCTGCAGCAGACAGATGTTATCAGTGAAAACACTCTACACATCCCGCTCAGTACCAAGCAGTCAGTGTCTATAGAGAAGCATTTAGCAGAGTCAGATATTTTTGCTCAGGAGTTGGTGAACCAAAACAGAGCTAAAGCTTGGATATTAAACTTAGACCAGGTGGCCAGAAACACAACCCCAAACCAACGTTAATGTTCCCCTGTGTCTGCTGGATGAGTAACTAGACAGCTGTTTGCCAACACATTAGACATATCAACTAGATAGGGTAATAAAATGGTAATGTTTTATAGCGTGTTTTCCTCAGTTCATACTGAGTTAAAATATCTTGCTGGAAAGCCAAATTGCTCAATCCAAAGTAAGGCTGTGCTGGATGATGGGTTCCATACAGACCAACGCTGGAGGGAAACCTGCAGATACTCAGCTTCATCAATGCAAAGTCCAGCAATGCTTCACAGTCAAGCAGACAAACACCATGGCAGAGAGGGTTTCATCCAAAGAGAAGAACGCACTGAAGAGCGAGGAAATGACTACTTTTATTTGTGTGTCATCTTATTCTGTTCTCATGTCCTGCCCTGTTGCCATCCCTCCACCCTATTGTAGTGCCCCATCCTTTCAACAGCGTTTTCTTTCATCATCTTCCTTTCCTAAAATGAGTCAGAGAGGCAGAGAGACTCTGGGCCTTCACACCCTCCGTCTGCACGCAACGCTTGTCCGTCTGTCATCTCTGCAGACAGACATGTTGACAGATGAAACGCAGGCTGCAGCCGTCACAATTGAAGGGCTACAACTATTTAGAGAAAGACATTCACTTAAAGACAGTCCCATGGTGCTGTGAGGGTTTGTATCAGATGGGACTGGAATCCCTGTCTGTGTCCATGTGATGGAGAATTGAAGCAGTGAGACAGACAGATCTGGGACATCGAAAAAAATAAAAACCAAACATTTGAGTGCAGCCTTTAAGAACAAAGACAGTATCACAGAGATTTGACTTTTTTTAATGGCACCAATAACGTGATTACAATGAGAGAAAACACATTTTTTATCCTAAGTGATAATAGACTGTACAAGATTGTCGATACAAAGATTATCGATAAAATTTCGTATATTCCATCAGCATGTATAAATACAGTATCTTACAATGACATGAACATGGTGTTTGCCACATAGCTTACATTATGACTATAACACAAAATCCACTCATGCAGTATAATGCCCAATTATATGAAAATAACAAACACGTTTAAAAGAAAATAAATTAGAAGCACACGTTCATTGTTTTGTTTTGTGGGTCAATGTGTTGCCAGAGTTACGGTATGGTCCAAAGCATCCTCACTAAAATACCTAACACTAATTTCATTTCATGTACATCCTAGTGGTAAGTGCACATATATACAGTCTGTCTGTTGGCAGTCCATTAGCTTTGACACATAAAACTTACATGTGAGAAAAAAAAAAAATATAGCAGTGGCTGGAGAAAATCTTGCTGTTGGACAGAGAGGAAAAACTTCAAAGTGAAATAACACCAATAACTCCAGCTGATGTTCAGGGTGACTTTGTCAGGAGACATTTCAAAAGAAAAAAAAAGGGGAGGACAAGAAAAACATCTCGAAAAGGAGAGAACAAATTCAGTATTTCAAATGCTATGTTCAATTAAAGCTGTTGCTATAGAGGCATATACTGTAAATGTGTTTCCCTTTGGAGCTGTACAATAATCACTTAGACAGCACAATACACTTTGTCTTTGCTGTCATATGCTTTACTTTAGTGGGTTTATACAGGAGAAGAGGGGGAACCTGCTGGAAGGATGAATTATGAGGACAATATGGTGAGAGGCTTGCTGTGACTTGTATGCTTTTAATTCGCATTTAAGCATCAGAACAGATTTTTGCGCAGCCTTACAGATAATTATCTGTAGGCTATATTTTGTATATTTGCAAAATCTGTGAGTAACAACAGACAGAGAACTTCACAGGTATCAAATCAATTTTCTTGAGGCGATTTAGACAGCGAACCAGTGAGTATTATAAAAAATAAAAGGGCATATATGATTTATCCATATCAATATATTTGTACATTTTCCAACTTGAGCTTAAAGAGTAATGTGCAAAAATATATGCTGAATAACGACCACATGTGTAACTGAGTTCACCAGGTGATCTCAATATATCACTTCCTGTCACACGGTTGTTTAAACACACTTGTAAAGTTCTCACCGTTGTGTTTTAGATGTCCTGAAGAGAAACCTACTGAGGGAAACGGTAACTAAATACAGTACAAATACAATCAACTACATGACCAGCCAACACTTTCTTTCATATTTCACATATATACAGTACAATTATACATTTCCCCCACATTTTATTTCATGTTTAAACATCTCTGGACAGAGTCACCCCACTTCTTCAAGCATGCACATGGCCGAGTGTGGCTTTCAGAGAGAGCTGTGATGTAAAACAGCTGAAACCTAAATCTTATCTGAGGATATCATTTTACAGTTTTTCTTTAGTGGTCAGAGTCATGAGCACACACAGCAACAACAAGATGGACACCTGAGAAAGAGCAAGTCTGTTACAAATGGCTGCGTACTGAGAAGGTTTGTTGCGGCTGGTTTTTATTTTCATGGAGGTTCTGGTCAGTCTAAACGAGTTCATCATGGGCTGGTTCAGAAGAAACTTCCCAACAACCTCCAGGGGCACTGAGACCAATAATGCAACGATATGCTGAGAGTAAAAGTCATCCAAACTAGAGAACATGGTGAACAGAGTCTCTTTAAACACCTCCAAGAAGAAACCCCAGCAAACCGCTGTACTGTGAAAAAGTAAAACTCTACTCCTACTACTTTTACAGGGGATTTTGATGCTTTTGCAGCTGCAGTTTTAAAAGTAATCTTTAGATTTAGGATTTTACTGCTTGTAAAGAAAAAAAACAAAAAAACAAGTTCTTGGGCTTGAATCGTTTTAACACCTTTCTCCTGTTGCCTTGGGTCTAAAATACACCATCTCCTCTCTCCTGCTTGAGCAGACACTGACTAGCAAAACGTCTTAGCCTTGGATTGTTATATTGTGTACTAATTGCTTTAGTCCTTACACCTGCTGATGACCTCACTGACAAACAGACCCTGTGCAAACACACAGATGTTTTCAGTTTAGCTGATCAGCCCTCTGCTCAAGATGAAGTCAGGAGGAACTGCATTAGGACTGCATTACCTAAGTTCACCAAATTCATTGTATTAAAGAGAATGATGAAGCATCTGCGTTTCCCACGCTGAAAAGTGCATCAACATTTAAAGAAGAGTGAGGGAAACATCAGTCGAGCTGAGTCTGTTCATGTGCACCTCGTCCTGTGGAGAGGTCTAGATAGTTAAAATAAGTGACACCACCTGTGGCAGTGTAGGTGTGTCGGGGCTTTAACATGGGGTTAACATTGAAACCTTGGGGATCAAATTGTACTCAAATAGTGAGAAATGGCATAAAATTCACATGTAAATCCAGTTAAAACACATTTGTCAGACCTCATTATTTAAAAATCTCTTAAGGCTGGTTGATAAAATTCATGTAAACTCAAACATGACAGATACTTACTTGACTGTACTATTGTAACTCATTGCCATTGTAGAGCAACAAGACAAGTTTGTATACTTTTAGATTAACATCCATCTACATGAAAGGCTCTCTGCACAATATATGGCTCTAAATTTAACAATTGCAATACTGACATTCAGTTACAAGCTGTATACCAATATTTTACCTTTAAAGTATCTTTAAGGTGTTGATTGCAACATTTTCAGTTTTCTTTATCAGGGTGATAGACGGTGCTGCAGATGAGAGGGCAGCCCATTATCCAAGACTTTACTTCTTTAGATTAAAACAAGAGACATGTCTCCAGAAGAGGAGCTGAGGGTTTTCAGTCTGATTCTTGAGTTGCAAAGTTGAAGTCTCTCTCTTTTAAGCCCCTTAAAACAGATTAACAAGAACCTGCGATATATACGAAGTTCCCAGAGTGATCCATGAAATCTGGAAACAATTCTCGGAAGGCACCATTTCACACTGAGGCATTGTTGTTGATCCCTTTGTGCTGTTCGCTAAAAGAGGTTGAACATGACATGACGAGCACCGATATCCTTCATCCCTCTCACTTGTGAAGTCAGCATGCATCAAACAAAGCTGAAAAGGAGACATTACAAACAGGAAATGCCACCATTATCTGGGAAGTAAACAGTCAGTACATGAAATCTAATGATTACCTTTGAAACCGCAGTCTGGGGGGGGGGGTCCTTGGTTGTAGCAGAAATCACATTGTAGCTGCTGCTAAAATTAATCTACTAAAAGAGGTTGACATCAGCTCTTTTTTTTTTTCTTCACACAGCACCCAGATAGCAGCTGGACATTTATCAGAACAGCTGTCGGCCCAGCAGAAGTGAAAACCAGCAGCCCTCATCTTTACCGAGGGTGTGGATACAGTGGCGTTTGTCTTGAGTTGTGGTTCTTATGGCTCAGTTGGGCTGACGCCTGAGATATACTCTGAAATTAAGCTATTACATTACACACATGCTATATTGTTCTTTATAGATTACCCAGGATGAAGTAGCATGCTAAATGCCATATAATCATATTCCACTATATACATGACTAGCTATATTTGGAGCTTTGCAGTGTAAGCGAGCTGTATTTGAACTGTTACTGAGGAGGTTGTGGTTTTATCCAAAGTACAAAAAGAACAGAGGCAGATAAATTGGTGGGTTGCTGTAAAGTTACCTTGAAGCTGTGAGTTCATTGTTGCTTCAAATAAGGCCTTTGAGCAAGAAGGGAGAGATTTATACATTTACAGAGGAAATAAAACATTTTGTGATTTTTCTCTCATAGATTGCAGTGGATTGGCTCCCCGGTTGGCTAAAAATAAAGATCTTTGTTTTTCTCTCTTTACATTCTTCATTGTTTGTGTCTTGAGTAAGTCCATTTGCACACAACATATGCTGCAGCAAAATGAGGAAGGATTGCATGATCCCATGTTTCTTTTTCTGTGTCAGAATCTGCACGGTCTCTTGCATGTGGCTTTCCTTGTTCTTTGCTTTGTATGTCAGACTGTTGTGACTGAGTCTGCATGCACAGGAACATGCTCATGTAAGAGCTGAATGTGAAAACACCAGAGCTCGCTGCTAGCCTCGCCGCTAACACTGGTAGTGAATGTGCTGGTGCTGGTGCACTTTCCCGTCCACGTGCGAATGTGTGTGCGTGTGAATATCCGTGTAGATCTTCGGGTAGACCTTCGGAGCCAACGCAGCGCCTCCTTGAGCCAGGAGCAGCTGCTGATGGGCAACGTAGTCCTCATATGAAAGACAATCTTTATCCCCATTGGCCGGTTGAGGAGGCAGCGTTGGGCAGGCTCGGTCACGGTTGGCCGCAGGTAGACGTTGAGCGGCAGCAGGCAGAGCGGAGGAGGAAGAAGGGGAAGAAGAAGAGCAGGTGCGTTTTGATTGGCAGAACCAGAGGAGGGCGGTGCCTAAAATGAAGGCGACACCTGCTGGGATTCCAATAATGACAGGCCAGGGCAGGCTCGGGGACGTTGCTGTGGGTACGGAGTTGATTGGGGGCTTCAGATCTGTGAAAGAATGAGAGGGGTGGAAATGAATGGAAGGACAAAGAGCTGAAAATATCAATCATCTGTCTAGATTTTAACGTAACACACTCCTATAGATGTTGTGTTGATTGCTATGGTGATGTAACAAAAGGAGCTTTGTTGGTTTGTTTGGGGAGTTCAGTTTATCATCATATACCAGCAGATAGACTGGAAATGACTAAAACGATTAATTGATTATCAAAATGGTTTTGAATTAATACAGAGGTGTATGCTTTGTTAAACCAGTGCCAGCTAACATATACCAGCCAAACAGATAGATTGATGCACCATTTACATTAGTAACAATGGCTAAAAACAGCTGTTTAGGTTTACCGCCTTTTTTCAAACCCGCTGCTCATGTATCTCACTCTTTAGTATTTTAAACCAGAGAGATAAACACACATGATGATAAACATTTCTCTCTCTCTGTTATTTTCTCTCTCTATCTTCCTCTGACCTGGTAGGACAGTCAGGTAGGCGCTCCTGAAGCTGTAGCCCATAGTATTGGCTCCCAGGCAGATGTACATGCCAGCGTCCTCCTCCTTGGCTCTGGTTATCAGCAGCTTGTTGAGGTAAGACCCATCAGGACGTGACCACACCTCTCCTGTCGGCAGCACCACAAAGCGATGGTCTCCGACCTTTGAATGAAATCATACAAAATACAAGTTTGTAGATCAGTTCAGTCAAACATTACTGGTTAACCAGACAACTGTGTTTTTGGCAGGACATGCGCTTGTACCTCTATGGTGGAGTTAAATTTGTTCTCATCACCAGGTTCGACTCTTTTAAGCCACTGGATAACCGGCTTGACGTCACTACGGACTTTACACTGGAAAGACGTGGTTCCTCCGTAGTCCACGGTGGTGTTGACAGGGTGAGTACCAGTCAGGATGGGTTTGGAGTTGGTACGCTCTGCAGGAAGAAAGTATTAGATTAATGTGTTAATATAAATATTATATTATATTTCAGTTGTCAAACTGTTAACAGAAGAAGATGGTTCGATTGTTGTATTTTGGAAACTTGTTGAATGTAGCTGTCATCAGAATTAAATCAGGGGAAAAGCACAGTGAGGAAGGAGCACCAGCGCTGAGAAAAATAACATGGTTTGAAAGCATTATTTGCACAGTATCTGCTGTATTCACCACCACATCCTCCCTGTCTGCTGCAGATACACAAACAGATCCCTTATCTTCAGTTCCCGCCTTTTCTTTCTGAGTTTATACAGCAGAATAAACACACCTGCCAGAGACATTCAATAGTCTCCTTTTTAGTATCTGGTAATGCAATCTCACTGGAACATAATCTGAGAACATGTGTTCGATTTTTTTCCCCCTTGTTTGACATCAGCTATTTCAAAACTCAGCAGAATTTAAAAAACATCCTCAGTTTTGTCAGTGTTGCAAAAGATTGTGGTTTCTAAACTGTCAATGACTTTCAGGGAGGCTCATAGGGTGATGGTGAAAAGTTACAGGTTTAAGACCCTAAGAAACACCTTGCAGTGCTAGCTTTGTTGTTGTGGTAAGCGCGGCTATTGGCTACCCACAATGCAAACAACACTAGAACTCATTCAGATAACATGAAAAAAAGGTTGTGTGACATCTTTGGGCATTGATTTTTATTTTAGGTGGTAAGTAAATGCTATAGAGGGATGCCAAATGGTGCCAGGATAACCTGTATTTAATGTACCTAATCTCCAAATTATTTAAATCACATCTTTAACCATCATATAATTCAACATGTTTAAGAATCATGTTCCTGTTGTACTATACTCAAGTAATCTCGGTTTATGGATTTTATATGTCAGAATTTTCCAGTTTTTTTTGTCCCTTATCTCGACTTTTCTTTAGCAGCTGTGAATGACTGACAGCTGAGTCGATCTCTACCGATCGAGAAACTGTCACGTTTAACATGAGCGAGCAGCAGCTTGATTTACTTCCACTCTGACAGTGTGTGTTTGTGTGAGTGTGTGCGCGCACATGTGTGAGCGCGTAAATGTCTTTCAGGAAAGACTACAGCTGTAGCTTAATGTAGCGCAGATGTGGCGTGTAAAGCGAGAGGCGAGAGCGCTGGTCTGAGCCTCTCAACAGAGCAATAACACTCAGTAACATCCAGTTCAGTGCGCGCACACAAATTCAACACCAACTCTCCACCAAACGGCTCAACATTAAATCACCCAGCGTTCAAACAGCTTCTTGCAGCTTTCCAACACAACGTACTTCATCAAAAAACACCCACAACTCATCAGAACACACGTTGAGCTCTCAACAGTAAAACTAGACCCTTTTTACACTAAAGCTGGAGCTGCTCGGCTCACCTTCCACTCTGAAGAGCCCGCTGAGCATTCCTCGCTCGCTTGACTGATGTTTGACTGACAAGACTGGTGGTGATCAATAAATGCCACTGAAGTGAAAGGAGGCTTTTAAAAGCTATTTTAAACTTCTATTCTTGGTGCAACTCAAGTGCTAGCACACTGGTGCATCTGGGCTGTAGCTGTGCTTTACAAACAACAACAATAACTGAAATACTTGTATGAAATTAATGACAAACAGCGATTCATTTATGATTACAGTTTAAAATTTTGGTTGACACTCTCGCTGTGGTCACGTTTGTGGATCTAATTTTAAAACGTGTTATGTAACATAATCTCTGATACTGTCTAAATGTCAAATTCAATCAGAATAACACAATCGTGATTTCCAAATTATCTTCAATTACTATTTGTAACTGCAGGTTTGTAGCATTAGACGCTGTAAGAGAAATCTGCTGATGACTGACCGTTGTCTTCATGTGCTTTTCTCTTCAAACATGGAAATCTATACTCAGCTACTTTCCAAGCACAATGAGTGATTCCTTATGAAAGCAAAGACTGATTACTTTGCCAACAAATCATTTCAACGTCTGAAAAGTTAATTATGGTGCTCATGATCATATGATCGTAGACATTCTACATAATCTCTGTATTGTGAGTCAGAATGGAAACGAAACCCATTTCCAACCCTGCCATTTATTCAGACAGGCCTCTCAGTCAAACAATAATATACATACTGTGTACAGCATAATGTATGTTATTGTTTGGGTGAGAGGCATATGTATATGTATATCATATACCAGCAGCAACACTCAACAACTCACACACCACAACTCTAAAAATGTACTTTCAGATGTGTCAGGACATGAAATGACCACATGCAGTCAAACCACGAAACCCTCAGACATTCAAGCAGCTTACAGTGAATGTGAGGATTTCTTTGTTTTACATCATTGTTAACTGATTATCTTTGGGTTGATCTCATGTTGTAGATGGCAACATTTAAAAAACCCTTTCAGCATAAATACTACATGGTAAATAAATACATAAATAACACATGGTATCATAACAGCAAAACTCCCTCCCTTTTCCAAAAATATTTGAGTACAGAGCTTCATCAAAAATTCACACAAGCAAATAAAGAAAGAAACAGATTTTGGAACGTACACAAAAGGACCTACAGTATGTAATCATAAGGAATTACTCCATCTGCTGATGAAGACTGTGTGATACAGTATGGTTGAAATCTACAAAAATACTTGCAAGTGGACCTTGAGTTGGGATTGTTTAATCAATGTATGTAAATACAGTAAGAAAATTACTTGCAATTAATTATTTCCTTGCCCTGCTTACAATAAGATTACTTCTCTTTTGATCCCAGTATGGAAAGTCTCTGTGAATCTGGGACTGGACATCAACTGGATTTCTCCTAGCATTAAGTTTCAACCAACCTTTATCAATGCTGAAAAAGGTTTCATGCCATCACCTTTTGGCAATGCAAATACACAGTTGTTGCTGTTTTGGGAAGCAGCCAGTATATATATATATGTATGGACTATAAATCATGCTGACTCACGTATGACTTCCACTTTGTAGGTGGCATTGATCTCTCCTGCTCTGTTGGAGACGTGGCAGGTGTACTTCCCGCTGTGCTCCGGCGTCAGGTTCTTCAGACTTAGAGTCCACTTCTTCTTCTTCCCGTCTCCTCCACCTCCTCCTGCTCCAGCTCCACCGTCCTCGTCCACCAGCGGCCGACTGTCCTTCAGCCACACGATGTCGGGGCGAGGGTTACCACTCGCTGTGCACTTCAGGCGCACTGAGCTGCCCACCGGGCGAGCAATGACGCGCTTCCTCATCTTTGCCGGCTGGGTAAAACGTGGACGTACTGCAAGTGGAAAGAGAGGAGGGGGGGGGGGAATTAAAACTTTAATTAGGCATAGATTTATTATTGGAAAATAAATTGTACTGTTATTAGCTACTTGTAGATTATTGGAGCTTAATGTAAAATTACAACTTCAACAACAAAATATTGATTTAAAGACATAAATAACTTTCTGCTCCTCGGCCAGCTATAGATGTGGAAAAAAGAAAGGCATAAAAGGAGAGAACAGAAGAAGTGATTAGTCGAGATAAATGGTTTAAAGAGCAGTTTTATATTTACAAGCACTGTTCTGTTCTTCAGACCAGTGAAAGGAGAACAGATCATGGAATTCATCACATTCTTATTTGACACTTTTATTAGCCCTAACAAGCGATCAAAGCCACATTATCTGCAGAGGCTGTGACACAGAGGGAGGGGTCAGAAATGTTTCAAGCCTCCTGTGTTCCAGGTTATATTAGTCTTCTACTTCACAGACTCAATGTTTGCTATTAGAGAAATAAAAACTTTATTTGTTTAATTTGTTTTTTATTTGTTTTCAGATAATTCAAGGTGTCAGGATGAAGGACTGTGAAGTCTCCAAAAGGAACAAGGAGCTGTTGAACTCTACAGTCACACTGATACTACTCGTCCGTTTGCTTGGCTTGATGAAGTGCGCATTGTTGTTTCCTTGCTTCTAAATCTTGACGTTTTATCGGCTGAGCACTTGTTTGTGCATGCAGACATCTGAGGCAACTAATGTGATTACAAATAAATTTTCTGCCCCACGAATATTCAGCATTGGTGCATAACCTTCAATTATGCACCATGAAATCCATTCCTTTGAAGTTAATAACAATCTGCATCTACACACAAGTATATAAAAGGCTTCTGTTTTGCCTTGTTACAACATATTGTCCTGTTTCCACGAAGTTTGTAAACAAGAAAAATGGAATTAGGAACAAACTGAATAACCTCAGTCTGCTCAGAATTTTTTAAGACTAATTGAATTTCAGGACTGAATACAAGGCTTAGATTTGCAGTTTAAGGAGCGTCAGACAGGCTGAGGTCATCCTCGCAGGCAGTGCCAGGAATTCCATGTTGTGCTGTAACAACATATGGCAGCGTGCCTCTTGGTATATACAACCTAATTTGCTGTAATAAACCATAATTGTTTTGTTTAAGAAAAATGTTTTAATCACTTCCTCTTCTCTCTGACACAAAAGACTTACTCACATGACCTCGAACACACACATGCACACACACACACACACACACACACACACACACACACACACACACACAGAAAAGTGTGCATGTACACAAACAGACACACACCAGATTCATGATTTTCCACTGATCCAGCACCTCTTGCCTCTGCTGCTCTTAAAAAAAAAAAAAGCCACATATTTAACTTAAAATCATGCCTCCATGAGAGCTCACTGTAAAACTCATGAAACCTGCTGGACAGCTTTGTAACATCACTGTAAATATCCGGTCCTGAATGCATATTTGTGCACAAGTCATAAAAAGCCAGACAGTGACTGGCAACTCGCCCAAAACACCCTTTTCACCCAAGCAAATCCTTTCTTTCAAAACATAAAATGGCCAGTTAACATCATACACCAATTCAAACAACCACCCCTTTCCATACAGATGCATGACTGCAACCCCATCTGGCCATTCAAAGATACATATTCCTCCTTACGAATAAATAAAATGGTCAGACACTAACCCCATGCATCTATTCATACACACATATCCCTCTTTATAAAAAAAAAAACGCAACAATCAACGAGCAGTTAAAACAGATCAAAGAGGAAAAAAGAAAAAAAACAACAACTATCCAGCAGAGAGGGAGGAGAGGAAATCATTCACAGGAGCGCTTGATTTTACAGCCCTCATGTTCTAGCCACAGCAGATAGCCATCAACTGGGCGATAAATCACCCTGAAACTACTGCAGTTGCGTCTCTTTCTTTGGACACAGTTATTATTCTAGCTCTGGGTAAACAAACAGGGGGGAGAGTTATGTGACGGGTTTGCGCGCTCAAATCCGGAGATTTCACTACGGCTGCATTACTCAGCGGAATATAGCTCTCTGCCGTCCGACCCGAAGCTGGGCAGGATGGCAAAAAAAACATAGCCGAAAGGCTTTTAAGTCTCGCCTTCGTCCCCCATGAGTCTGAGAAAAGCTACTGGACTACAGCTGAACTGTGACCAGACTGAGTCAATACATCTAACAGAGAGGAGGAGAAGCAGGAGACAATGATTAATAGTTTAATGTTCTGGCAATGTCTGACTATCATGACACACATTCAACCGCACTTGTTTCTACTAAAGTTAACTGATAAGAGAAGAGCCAAAGCAAAGTGCTGCTGATCCGAAGTGAACTGGATTGGATAAAGATGAGACTCGAGAATGAAGAAAATACAGCAAGGTGCAATTGAAATGAATTGATTTATAATGTCTAAGCTGAACCAAATCAAACAGAAGTTCAGGAGAAAACAGATGGAATGGGAAAGAGTGAAGTTCATATTAAGGTTAAAACATAGAGAAGACTGACAGATTGCTAAAAACAGATGAATAAAACTGGAGTGATGGCAGAAAAACTGAGAACAAAGAGAAGGACACCGAGTTAAAACAATAAAAAAAAGTATAAAAGTAAAGGTAAGAGAGAGGGCACACGGAGAGGTAGAAAGAAAGAACAACAGAGAGAAGAGTAGTGAGGACAAACTGAGACAGCGGTGACAGAGAGAAGGAAGAGGGGATCGGGTGAGAGTCATAACGGGCGAAAGGGCAGGCTTGTTCTGGGTCTCAGGGGCCACTTCAACGCCACACTTCACAGTGTAAAAATACTACTGACCCTCTGACAGACCGCCTTTGATCAGACAGCGTGCTAGAGAGAGAGAGAGTAAAAGAGTGTGTGTGTGTTTGAGAGAGAGAGAGAGAGAGAGGGAGAGAGAGAGAGAGAGAGAGAGAGAGACTTATTATTTCCTCCTTCTGACTTGAGTAGTTTAGGTGAGGACTTGTGAGGGTGTTAGCGTTAGAATGAGGATTACATTTATCTTTGCTTTAAGGAGAATATTTTGGTCAGGATTAAAACCTCGGACTGGGTTAAACACAGTTTGATGTTCTTTTCTCTGAGAATTAAATGATAGGGTTGATACCACTCTCATGTCAGTGCGTCATATATGGAGGGAAGAGGCAGTTAGCATAGCTTAGCATTGAGACAGGAAATGGGGGAGGGGGGAGACAGCTCTGGCTTGCCCAAGGGAGGTGTAGACACATCTCAGGGATGATCAAGACATCCGAGTCGCAGCCAAGTGTCTGAAAACTTATGTCAATGAGATATTTCAGTTTTTCATTTGAATACATTGGCAGAAATTTCTAAACTTGTTTTCACTTTGTCACTGCGGGGTACTGACTGCAGATTGATCAGGAACAAATGATTTTTTTTTTTTAGCATAATAAACCTAACAAAATGTGAAAAAAATAAAGGGGTCTGAATAAACTGTAAATAATGGGACTGCAATTTTCATGGAGGGCTAAAGCTGTTCTCAACACTGCCTCAGCCAAAGCAGTGAGTGTGTCCGTCTGGTTGTGTGTGAGCACAGAGAGGCAAATAGATAAAGAGAAAGAATGTGTTAGAAAAGAAAGCAGGGGGGAGGAAAAGGAGTTGTATAAAAGGAAAACAGCAAGCAGAGAAAGGAGGCTTAAGTTACATGACAGGAGTCCAGGGGAGACCAAAGGGGGGGTCCCAACAAATCACACCTCATACAAACAGAGTGTTCTCCGCTCTGTCAGAGCCAATTATCTACGCAAACAACCACTCTGATGTGTGTCTGTGTGTATTTCTGTGTGTGTGTGTGTGTGTGTGCATATATCCTCACCTTCTGCCCTCTGACAGTTTGCAAGGTGTTTATTGTACAATATGCTACTGCATTTTTTTTTTAAATGTTACACACTCTCAGGTATCTACAGTATGACTTCTAGGCTTCCTGCTCATTTCCAGAGACATTCGTGGTGCTCACCCAGTTTCCCCGCCAGCTCTGGGGCATGTTCCGAGTCACCATTGGCTGTCCCTGCTCCACCTCTTGAGCTGGAGTCGTCTGGTGATGTAGAGAGAAAGACAAAAAGTTAGTGAATCGACAACTTCTTAATAGATGATCATGAATAATATACTCTATGAAGTATCCTGGTGCAGCAAACTCCAAGAATCAGACAAAAAAATATTTCCTTCTAGTTGTCAGCAGTGAACTGTCTTGTTGAAGTCAGTATTTCTACACCCACCCATCATTCCTACACCGTGGAGTTTGTTCAACGTAAGTTCAAGAATTTGCAAATTGGAGTCAGATTGATACAGCCTAGGGAGTGGTGAATTATAACTTTTAACATTTCAAAAATATTTAGACCTGAAGAACAGTTTTTTAACAGTAAAAGCAGGAAAACATGGGGTGGATCAGTGGGAAGAAAAGCAGGCTGACGATAGGGAGACTGGCGGCTTGATTTCTTGAAGTGGCATGTAAAATCTGGTCAAAATGTGAGACTGAGGTGCTACTGTATATCTTGAAGTAACATCATGAGTATGACAATTATGACAGAACAATTACTGCACCACGCAGTGACACCTCTGGCTTTCAAACCGACTTTGCTGCCAGTACTCTACACTCAACACCCCACCATGCATTTCAAACTTTTCAGCAATGGACCAGCATCACATTTCTTGTCAAACCAGAAAATCAAATGACAAATAATATGATACAGTATGTCTGCCCATTAGTGTGGCTGCGCCAGAGACTTGTTGCTGCTGCAAATCACTGGTGATGAAAGCCGTAAAATTAATGCTACCACTGCCCTATCATGCCTCTACACTTAATCCTAAAAGGATTTATTCCCGACTCATGCCAATGAGAAAGCATGATCATACATTTTTCTCTTAAACATCTAAAAAGGGAAAACATTTGAATTTTCCCCAAAATTACGTTTCAGGGAAAGAGGACATGCTAGAAAGCACAAATTCTTTTTTGAATACCTTCATACTATATACTGTATGTCTAAATGAAGCTCTACAGTATCATATTGCTTTGACTCTCACGCTGGTGTATCAGTTTCCTTCAGTCAGCATGTCTTGCCATTGGTTACCGAAAAGATACAAACATCTGTCTGGACCTTCACGCAAGGAACCACTTCAAGATGAAACCAATGTATCCGAGGGGCCCTTTAACAGGGAGGTGGGGTGGGCTGATACAGTGCAACATCAGGTCTGTCAAAATACATGGGGGGTGTGCGGTTAACTTGGCTTGAACCTGAAACTTCAACCAGAACCTGATGGTAGTTATAGAAAGAAAGAAAATGGACTAAACAGCCTTGGAGCACACGCAGAAAGTGCATGAGAATGTGCCTGTAATTGTAAATGGATATGTTTATCATGCATGCTGGTACATATACGGGTCTGTGTGTGGATTTTTAGAAAGCCCAGACTGTTTAATGCAGCGCCAAATGTCTTTAAAGCATCACTATTTGGATGATGGAATAAAAGGCGCATTTGAAATGAAAATACAAGGCATGACCTGCATCCTCAGGGCTGGTATTAATAGGAGGCAGGCCGAGTGGTGCAGGCCCTGAATGTGTGTGTCTGTGTGTATCCTTGCGTGTGTGATATGAATTCCTGTGTGGGTGTGTCCGTGCATGTGTGGGTGCGTGTGTTCTGGCGTTATTTAACTAAATGGTAACTTGAGGTGCTGGTATTCCCGTCAAACCTCACTCCTCCTTCCCTCCCTATGACTCCCCCTTCATCCCTCCCCTCCTGCCACATGCACAGCGTGTTCTGAGAAAGGGCAGCGCGTTTGAAGCCGAGCGGCATCGGGGTCTGATCTGAAGGGGGAACATGGTTTAGCACTCTTAACAGCTAGCGGACCCTCCCCCAGGCCTGGTGCGAGCCTGTAAACCTTACTTGGCAGACCTCCTACAGACCCTCTCACAGAGGGGGGTTGGACCGCTTCCACTGTCCATACAATGCAGCCATACATCCAAAGTATCAGAGTATTTCCCAAATTCAAAACATATATACTGTACATATAGAAACTGTATATTGTGATACTGATGGAGAGAGAAATCAACAGCCAACATCAAGCTACAGAAACTCTACTAGCATGTGGCAAAGTTAACACTGTGAACTACACATACACAAATAGATCAGGTAATATAAAGAGTTAAACTAAGAGATACATGTTCTCCATCCAGCCACTATGTAAGTTGAGGTACTAAGGACTAAAGAGCACACAAGTCAAGCAAAATAATTCTTGAGGATTAAGTTCTTATTTCTTTATATCCCAGTGAGGATACTTTAAGCTACTGATCTGTTAATTCCATAACTATACATTGTGTACCTACTACTTGCACATTTTTATAGTGTGACAGTCTCTACTTTCGTTCTTGTTCGAGTGATCGATGTTGATTGGTTGCTGTATAAACATCTGATTCCCTCAATAGGTGCAACACCAGTTACTTTAAACACCTGCGTTTGCTATTGACATTGATAAAGGTGACTTCTTTAATCAAATCAGCAGAGCCTAAAATTTGTCTCCACCAAAGCAAGCGGCATGGAATAGGAGCTGGCTTTCAATGATTTTCAAAGACTTCAGTAAAGGACTGAATGTCTCCATACACCTCATGCACCAGAGAGTCAAATGACTACACTGTAACAAAAATGCTGCTCCAGTTTTGTCTTACATGAAGGTGAGTAATTAGACATTTTTGGTTGAAGTTGATTAGGTGCCATAAGATGAGTTTTTCTATTCAGGACATTGAAGTGAGATGTATAATATTTAGACACAGCTGTTAAAGAGGGGCCTCCTAAAATACCCAAAACAGGAGCCTCTGTGTTTCAAAGGTAAGTGCAAAATTTCTTCACCAGGCTATTGATGTCACTGCAGAGTTAATGTCTGACTATAAACACATGATGTCGCACAGACGACCAGCTGTCTTCTCCATTATCACTTCGCTCATGACTCAAAGAAGAAGCTTTCATCCAAAGATGTTCAGGGAGCAGTGAGAGCAAACTGAATGTGTGTGGTCTGACTTACAATAGCATTATTAACACCATACTCTTGTGCACCACTTTGTCACCCAAGACTCCTGCTGAAAAAGCCATTGCCTTACTTATATATAATTCTAAGTTTGGGATGTGACACCTTTTAAAACTGTAGCAGAGTTTTTCAGTGAGAGACCTACAAATCACATTTCTGTCAGCACGATCGACATCCAGGCTTCAGAAAACATGTCAGCCAGCAGAGTTAGTTTTACACCTTTCTTCAGCTGTTATACGAGTTGCAGGGTTGGTGGTGGACTTATTGTTTCACTGTTTGTTTCAAGTTGAACACACAGAGCAAAAAACACATTCCCTCCCGGCTTCAGCTGTTTTCAATAAATAAAATGTTTTCTTCTGATCCTGTTCCACCTTCTAATGTTCGGCCAGATACTTTGGCTCGTACCTACAGCGACCAATACACACGCACGCACGCACGCACGCACGCACGCACGCACTCCCGCACGCATGCACACACACACACACACACACACACACACTCACTCACTATATGCACACAAGCTAATTCAGATAAGTCCACACAGACAAACACAGTCATGCATACATGAGGGAGAGTAGTATAAGATTGTGATATGACACATTTGATCAAGTTATTTAGGTTTCACACAGCTTTGTTCACAATATACATTTGATCACCTATTTTTTTTTTTTTTATGTCTGTTGTGTAAGGAAAAACACTTTAAATTCAGGGACAAATCTGCTGTGAACTTCCCAAGGCAGCATAATAACAGCAGAGCAGTCTGGTCTGAGTAACTATGTGTAATGTGCTGTGTACTATGAGCAAGTTTGTGGCGATTCATGTAACATCAAACCTTGACTTGAAAAGCGTAATGAGCTAAGGAAATGTTGGCTATAATTCTGGTTGACACATTAGTCATAGTCATTTGGTTATTCTTCAGTCAAGGGATGGGCCACATGGATAAAATCTTCCATCATGGTCATTGTAATTTTACAGTGTACCATAGATATGCACACTGTGAGTACATTTTCTGGAAAATCATTTGAGAAACTTCTTATGGATAAAATACCCGGACTGTGTTTGGCTACTGCTGTAAAGCAGTAAAATCAAGGTTGCTATATCAAATTGATATATGAAACCACTATTGCTATAAAACAGTCATGTCCACAATCGCAATGGCCCAAAATATTGAAGGGATAACTGCCACAGAATGAATAGTGCAGAAAAATCTCCAATGGCTGTATAGTTGTTGTCACATTGCCAAACCCTGTGTCAGTTCTCTTTTCTCTGGTTGCTTGTGTTCATCAGTGCTGAGCGCCGACCAACAGAGAAACAACAAGAAACAAGAAAACAAAAAACAGGTATATGACCAAAAAAAAGGTGCAGTTTCATGCAAACTGAAACAAGCAGCAAACAGAACCAAATTACCAAATTATAACCAAGATACTTTTGTCCTACTGTATCTTTTGCCATATGCTTCTCATTAATGTTCATTTTTACATCACGTTCTCTTGTCGCAGCCGAACGGGACCTGCAGAGGATGTGGGTTAGAAAGACATCAACTGTCCGCTGAAAGTCTTTCATTTGCATTTCTGTAACCTTGTGTCAAGCGTCACTCTTTGTACAAGTATAAAAGATATCAGCCACACTCCTTTTATAATTTGCTTGTTTGAGTGTTGCACACCTTAAATCTTTACCTCTGTTGTTCTAAAGTTTGTGGTCTCTCTCTCTTGTCACACTTCTGCTTTCCGTCTCTTTGTTTCTTTTCATTCCTCTCTCTTTTACTCTACAGGGGGAAATGGTTCAACAGTGTGCTACATTTCACACATTCACTGGCTGGGTACCCCTATGTGAGTGTGTGTGTGTGTGTGTGTGTGTGTGTGTGTGTGTGTATATTTGTGTAACCCCTTCTTGTATTTACTTTCAGGTCAGTAGAGAAAAGGCAGTGATTGGACATGAGCACGCTCAGAAATATGAGTCCGAACAGTCCACTGTGTGTTCGAGTGTGTGTGTGTTTGTATGTGTGAGTGTGTCCAAGGGGCCAGTGTTTTCCTAAAGGGTCATGTCCTTCCAGGTTTTAATATAGAGACACTGGATATGTGGACAGAACCTCTGTGTGTGTGTGTGTGTGTGTGTGTGTGTCTTAAAGCTGATGTGTGAGGGAGAGAGAGATGTTTCTGTGTCAGCTCCTACTGACCGCTGGTTGTAGCAGCATCAGGGCCAAAACCAGCAGTGAGCTTGTGTGTCTGACAAACCCAGTAAACCACTGTTAGTCCTCTAAAAATGACCACGGTACACTTTCAGGCTTCCCGCCGGCACAGCTTGCCTCACACTTCGTCCAAACTTGATGTTTCACTTCACAGTTCAGACAGGAGCTACCGCAAGTGAACAAGTTTTAAATAACACTGGAAGAAGAGGCATTGTTCTATTAAACCCAGGTCCCATGAGACTTTATTTTTTCCTTTAACTTGCTTTAAATATTGCAGGGGATTGCAGTTTTTAGCAAAGTTGTGGTTTAACCCAACTGCGTGCTATGTAAATGATCAGAAATGACCTTAAATGAACTTGAAATCTTAAATAGATTGCAATTTGGCTCTAATGTTAACTTGATAACCTAAATGAGGCATGAATTAAGCAGGTAATAGCACAGTAAGCTTCATTCTTCTACTGAGATCCAAAGTTCATTCTTGGACTTGGAAACATAATTTGAGAAAACGGTCTCACAACACGGTCCATTTAGAAGGTGTAGCTTTCAATCACAATCATATCAATCATCAAGCTTTCGATCATATCATTATTTTCTCCAGGAAACGTAGTCTGTTTAAAGAACCTTTCAACCACACTGCCTTAAAAGCTCGGATTTAATCTTTTCACTTTTCAAACCATTTTTTTTTTTATAGTTTTATTCTTTTAACTTCCACCAATCTACACCACTATACAGGCAATCCTGTACAGTGTAAATAATAGCGGCAACAATCTAATCTCCATTTAAGACAATGGTTATTCAGCCTGTTACAACTGCATCGCAGCTTTTACAAAAAATCTGCAGTAGCGTGACTCTGAGGAAGACTGTTTAGCCAACAGGAAATGATGCACTTCATATTCATGAGCAGAAAGATGTTGGAAGTCCTCTTAATCAGTTATTTACCACAGAGATTTGTGGATTACTTTTAAAAGACTTTGGATAACATGGTTAATACTGAATTTGTGTATCAGACAGATGAACTTTAGAGTTTTTCTTGGATCTATCCTGCTCCAAACCACCTACTGTAACAACCAGCAGAATAAACACGGTTTGTCCTTCAGCAGTTGGTTTGCCTGTCAGCGCACTGACCCCCTACCAAAGCACACTGACACTGCCATTATAACTCTGTAAGGTCAATGATACTATGAAAACAACAAAACCAAGGACAGAGGGGTAAAAAGAGAGTCATCCAAAGTCTCTCTCTCTCTGTTTGTCTGTTTCTCTCTCACAAAGTATTACGCCACAGTTGTCCTGCATTTTGACCCCACGTTCCAAACATACTTTTCTGACCAGTCACAGTCGCAACATTTTGTTGCAAGATCTTGCAACATTACACACAGCGTCGTTGTAATGAATGATTAGATTCACATGCTGTAGCTCCAGAGCCAAAATGTGATTCTGTCTGCAGCCGTGTTTCAGATGTAATTAGCAGCTCATGTAATCCTCTCTGGACAATTACTGTTTAATGCAACTGGGACCAAGCCAAACCGCTGATGACAGACTGTACAAACAGACAAATATGAATGTGGACGTTAACAGTTTTTTCTTTATTTGCTAAAGAACAAATAAAAACATGAATAAAAGGTTTTATAGTGACAAAGCCTCTGCAGGATGTTTCTGATATTTTAGAGAATCAGCCAGGAGTTCAGGGTCATGATACAGAAATTTAATAACAATAACGATAATATATCAACAAAAGAAACCAAACTCTCAGAAAGGTCATTTTCAAATGCTTTTTCTGGGGTTTTCGACTGCATCAAATAATCTTCTTCAGTCAATGGAATCTGCTCAGTTGTGTCTCTTAGGATCTCTGAGGTCTTAAGGTGAGAAGTCCTAAAGGCTTTATTGATGAAATCATAACAGCAGACGTGCTGAGCTCAGTCAACAGATCCAGATTCATGAAAACAGGGAAAAACTGATGAAGACTGTGTGATACAGCTAAATGCTCATAAAACAAAAATGTTTTCTCAAACTACTATTTCCAAGGTTGAGAATGAACCTTTGTGCTCAAGGATTAAGTCATTTAGGGCAGGAGAATGGTTAGATGATTAATTGATAAGGCGACTGCCTGGAAATTAATTGGCAACTATTTTGATCATTTCTCAAGCGAAATTGCCAGAAATGTGCTGGTTGCAGATCTTCAAATGTGCTTCTCTCTGCTTTATATCACTGTAAATTCAGTATCTTTGGGTGTTAGGCTGTTGTGTTTGGACAAAAAAACAGACTGAGAATATAAATTTGTCCTCTGGAAATTTATGATCAACTTTTTTCAACAGTTTTTTGACTTTCTGACAAAACAATCCATGAAAAAAAAAGATTCTTCATCTTCCCCATATTTGATTGTTTTGGCCTTCTTGGATCTCAGCCTTGTGTGGTGAAGGTGGTCATCGTTTCAAAAGATGATCCAATATTGAAAATAATCAGTTACAGCCCTAATTTTATTGTGATTTTTAATACTTTGGTCGCTGCTGGGGAGCACTTTCCTCTGATCTTTATGCTAGATCCCCCTAGAGTCACCAGGCTATAAGATTGTCCTCCTTCTCTCTCTCTCTCTCTCTCTCACTCTCTCACACACACACACACACACACACACACACACACACACACACACACACACACACACACACACACACACACACACACAGACATCCAGACACCACACACACGTCACAGTGATTTACGCTCTCGCCTGTGGAGAGCCTGTGTCGCCTTATGGAAATCATTATAACTTGTGCTGCTACACAGTCCTCAATTAACAGCATGAGAGAGAGACACTGAAAGGGGCTGCGACGGAGAAGGAGAGGGAACAAAACGGGATCCGACTGACTTTTAGAAGAGGTCAAGAGGAAGCGGGGGGGGTGGGGGGGGGGAAAAGACAGAGTTGGAGAGAAAAAGGCGACAGTGCAGAGAGAGATTTATTAACTGTAACCACAGAACAGACAATTGGACACTACAGTTAACTGCTCTCTCTGAGCAACAACACGGCCTTACATGACAGATTAACACCTTATATACTATATGTGTGTGTGTGTGTGTGTGTGTGTGTAGGCCCAGAGTATTTAGTGGGCACTAATCACAATGATGACGTGTGTTTGAAGTGACGACTTTTTCCAACATTCATTAAATCACTGAATCAGACAGAACCGATTTCTTTGTTTAAAAAAACCCTCATAAGGTAAACATCTTTTTCTCTGAAATGACTCTGGAACATCTGATCTCATTACCCCTCGTCATCAAACAGACACACACACACACACACACACACACACACACCAACACCTGACAGCATTTTCTGCTCCAAATACCCCCCCCCCCACTCCTCTTCCCTTTGCCCCCTTGGACCAGACCAAGACAACAACAAATCTTTTACGAGTGCAACTTTACGATGCTATTTACAAATGTGATTACAAGTTGTGGCATTCTGAGCTCGGGCTCTCTGAAATATGATGAACGCACGTCAACGTTCAGAGGGAATTGCTTCCAGCTCTCTGACCTGTTTGGTACAAGCATACATGTGTGAGGAGAATCGCACACACACACACACTCATTAACACAGACGCACATGCATTTACGCAGAATCTATTTCATATAGTGATCTGGGTATGCCGTTGATTAATCAAGGTTCTTTGTTGGCAAGGGTTTCAAAATGAAGGCAGGTTTTCACGGTGGCTCAGAATACGTGTGTGTGTGTTTGTATGTCATTACTTCATGGGTCTTACTCCTCCCTTTGCAGACTTAGGGCTGTTGTGATTGCACAAAAAACAGTCTGAGGATATAATTTATGATCAACCTTTTTCACCGACAAAACAAGTAATTAGAAAAAATAGACTAATTGATGATAACATCTATCTTTTCTATATCTTTAATATATCTGGCCTTGTGTGATGAAACGTCTTTGGTTCCTGCAGGGAAATCTTTCCCAGTGACCTTTATGTTAGCATCCCTACAACCATCAGGCCATAGGATTGTCCTCTTAAAAGCTATTTCACAAAGTCAAGATGCCAGTGTAAGTGTGAGTGTAAAAAAGTGCTGCACAGGAGTCCATGTGTGCATTTTAACAGTTTTCTTCTTTTTTTTCTTAAAGCAGGACCTGTAACCCCAGGCTGACGATTTTGATCAGTAGTGCACTTGACATGCAGTCTGGGAACTTGAAAGAAAGCAGTTTAAGTTTTTCCAAAGTCACTGGATCCAAAAAGGCTTTCATCATTGATTCATATCACTTCTTAAATAACTTTTTTTTTTTTTAATGGAACAAAATGTGCCATGTTTAACTCACAATTGAATTAGGTTGCCAGAAGGCCAACTGTGAAGCAAGCTGTGGGTTAGACAGAGCGCAGTCTGTTCTGAGACCTAACAGCCGAAGCAGGACTGCAGAAGAAAACAGTATCGTAACACACTGCATCTTAGTTCCAAAAAAAAAAAAATGCTTTGGTTTGCTGACAGGAATGAATGGAAGCCCCTAGACACAAAGCCAGTCCCTCCTTGACCCATGGCCAAACAGTCCTCCAAACTTTTATTGACTTTGGTTCATTCGGGTTTTGAAATATTGTACTGTCAGACCAGGAGCCCAAAAACAAACACAACATCTTTGACAAAGGTGAATATCTACAGATGATCAATTACAACTAATCAAGTCAATTAAACATAATAGGTCAATCACAAACACACAGCACATATCAAACTGGTCCCCAGGATGTTCTCTAATGAAGGATGTGACATCAGGTAAAAATGACTCAGCAGTGGATGAATGCAGTGGTTGCTCTTCTGGTGTAGCTTCTTTCTTTCTTTTATGTATACAGTACTTACTGGTCACAAGGTAAAACTAATGCAAAAAGGAAGAGTGGTGCACACATCCAACCACAGCTGGGTACTAGTGGAAGAAGCAGCATATATAGAGAAAGAGAGGTAGTTTTCACACTGAATATTGTAAACACCAAAGTGTTTATCGAGGCAGCGTTTCAGCCATCAAAGTCTTTGCCAGGCTCAAAAACCTGACCAAGACCTTGACTGTCGAAAAGCTGCCAAATTAAACCGTTCACTGTGTGCACAAACTTTCCTTTTCCATCGCATGGTAAAAACCACTCATAGTTTTTTTTCTTTACAAAATGGCTCATTTTTTATCATTCAATATTTCTAGTCATGTCAGAATATAAAGTGAACTGGGGCGGCACGTGGCGGGACATGCCTGGTCATCAATATGAAGAGCTGTTCCTTCTACAGCATTATTATTGCTTTTATAACCTTGTGCCCAGCTGCTCCGGCTGCGCAAGTTCTGCTTACTGCTGCAGCAAAAACCAACTGTGTGTGTATGTCTGTGTGTGTGTGTGTGTGTGTGTGTGTGTGTGTGTGTGTGTATTCTTAAGGTTGACTGGAGATGTTGAACTTTTCAGGCTTATCTCACTCATGATCGCCTGTTCTCCACCTTCTCTGTCTGCAGAAGTAAACACTGAGTCTGTAAGTTTCTACAGTGAAGTCAAACACAGCTCTGATTCGCTTGCAGACTAAACAAAAACAGTTTTAGGGGGGAACCTTTTGTATGGCAGCATCACGTCAGAGAGAGAACAAGACAAATAAAGAGTGAAGGTGCATGCATCTATGATGTGCGGATCAGTGTGTGTGTCTAACTCTAAGCAGGGCTCTGTATTTCCTGAAGCCCAGCGGACCGCAGTTTGATCTTGTGCCACGAATGGGCTCAACACACTAATTACAGCCACCTGTGTGTGTGTGTGTGTGTGTGTGTATGGTAGGAGCGGTTACATGAGGGAGGATGACTGTATGATCATGAAAAAAAGCAACCTGCTGTTTCCACTCTGTCCACACACACACACACACACACACACACAAACACACACACACACACACACACACACACACACACACACACACACACAGGAAAAAATAATGTAGCGTCATACTTTGAGGAGGCAGAGGTGCTGCTTTCCACTCTTGGGTTAACCTTCAGTGTGTGTGTGTGTGTTTGTCTGGTATGTGTCAGGCCTCTTAAACTCACTCTGGCCTTGGCTGTATCTCTCAACCAGGCAGCAGCATGTCTGAGTTTGTCTGTCCAGCTGTCAGTCACTCACTAAGTCCAGGAACAAACCGGAAGCCATTTTAAAACTAAAAACACTAGAAAACTCACTTTTCTTTAACACAGCTCAGATTTTAAAGGGGGAGAGAGACAGCAAATGAGACAGACTGGGGCCGCTCGCCAGTTGCTTCACTGATCCATCAAACCACTGACACCGTGCTCACCACAAATTCTCTCCAACTCTTACAGCAGCTTCCTTTGAAGCTGTGATTTCCACGTGTGCAACAACGACTGATGACGCACATTTTCAGCGTGTATGACAAAATGTCCCATTCTACAAAACTCCCAAACTTCTACGATAACATTAAACAGACTAGACTCCGGTAAACTGAACATCTCACCTCTAAACACACCTGCAACATGCTTTGTTGCACTCAGCTTAAACGTATGTCTGGAAATCATCACACAGTGTCTGTTTTTTCATATGCCTGAAGCTTTTTATTTCTCAGGAGAGACCAGATACCATGAATTAGCTTCACTACCATTCACACGATGACTACATTGGTTCACCACTATGTTGCTGGCAATCTTCTATGACTTTCTGCCTTAACAGTGGGTAAAAACTAAGTCATTGACTAAGTCTTCTTGAACGTCTCGTGCAGCTGCAGATTGTTGTCTGTGTGTGTTTTCTGATAAGGACAGCAGGTGACTAATTGTGTGATCAATCAGGAAGCCACACACAACACACACACAGTGTGTCCTTGTAGTTAAAAGAGGCATTTTTATGGCAAAAGTAGAATATATCAGTATGATCACAGCTCAAAAACATCTGGTGCCCTGGTGTTTCACTCCTCAACAATGTAATTATAGTTTTTTTTTCTTGAGAGTACATATGGCTTAGGATGAAGGTCAGGCAGTAGTCTTGAATGTGAGTGTTGAATAACATAAAAAATGTCACTGAGAACAGAAAAGCCTCCAAAGTTCCCAGTTCCTCTTGACAAAATCCTCAATAAGCTAACCCTTCCAGGTAACTAATTTAAGCCAGGGAGCAGAGTGTTGGCTAAAACTGCTCAGCAATAAAATCCTGTTCCAGGAAGTAAACGCTACACCTCTAAAGGCTGAAAATAGTTCCAGACCCCTCGGCACTGCAGCTTCTATAGATCAATTGTACAGCTGTATTATACTGCGCTGCTCTCTCTCTTCTCACCCTGACCATGTCCTTTTCTAAATGACTTCATATTGAATTTCTAAGCTCCTAGTTGACACTCTCATCCACACTGTGTCGCAGGCATAAAGCGGCAGAATCAACTCTCCATCATTACATTCTGCTCGTATGGCAAGCAAGAGGCAAGACCACAGCCCCTAAACAAAGATGACGAGATAACAATTCCAGTCGGCGAATAGTCACAACACAACCAAAAACACAAATCACTATTGTTGAACTTTTAAATAAGAACATAACTGCTGTATCTTGTTTTTGTATTTTTTGCCCCTTGTATGATGAACACTGCAGCAAAATGCTGAATCGAGAAAGAGGCCAGTTGCTGTATGATCCTAAAAAACCTGAACTTTGCCTTTGATTTCTTTAGATATCCAAGAGAGTTTTAGCAATTAAACCCTGCTGTGACAGCTGGAACACATCTGGTTTCCAATCAATCAATCAACAAAATGCACCAAGATATGTAAGGTACATCACCAATAGCTGCTTTTTTTTTAGCCATGTGAGGCTGTGTGAAAGTGTTTTAGGGTAGATTTCTCCTTTGGGTATCCTTGAGGAAGAAACTAAATCCCCATCTACTTTCCTACTGCTGATCCTGGCCCCTAACTTCGCTGAAAGGAAACAAAAGAAAGGAAATTATTCCACTGGGGATCAATAAAGTATCACATTATATGGTGATTCTGATTCTGAAGTATTTCAGTGAATCTTGTAGCAGCGAGGGGAAGGAACAGAGAGTGGAACTGTGCCGCTTCCAGCTGACAAAGCACAAATCCTGCCCCATTCGATCTCCATCTGATTTTTTCCAAATACACAATATGTGATTAACATGCCAGATTTTTAAGTGGCATTAATAAATACGGATCCATTTTCCAGCAGAGTTACTTGTAGATTCAGCTCTGGTATATTTTCAGATGCTGTGGCAAGGCACGAGCCATTTACCCTTGGCGGTCAGGTTTAAGTTAACTACAAGGCCTGGGTTTGGTTATGACATGAAAAATGTTGAGAAAACCAACAGTGAGAAAATACACGAAGAACCTCAGGCTCCTCCAACCTGGACTGTGTCAGAGCGTAAAATATCAACAGAGCGATGAAATAACATACAGGCACGAGGCACAAGTGGTTCCACACTCGCTCATAAATGTCATACAGTGATGGGGTTTATAAGTTCTGAAAACATACAGTTAGGGATCGAGTTTTTTGGTTTTCTGTGTGTGGGTTAATACAAATCTGAATCTGGATAAGTTAATTTTGTTGTTTTAAGCCTGAGAATAAAGTAACGCAGCCACCTTGCCTCCTGTCTCTTTCTTTCTGCTGCTCTCCCCTTGTCTTTTCCATATGTGTGTGCCTGTGAAAGTGCATTAGTCTTTGCATCTGTAGCGTATGTGCTTATTCACGTAGCTGTTTTACATCACTGTTCACACTTCATCGATGGAGCAGCAGGGTCAAGCACGCAACACGGTCTGAGATTTGCCTAAAATGGAGACGACGTGGACGTCACGCAGGATTCTGGCGCCCATACAGCGGCAGTCAAAAGCCTTTACCGTCCACCTGGCAGATTTACATGATGGAGGTGATCCAGTCAAGGACAGAAATGATTCAGGGGAATTACCAAATTACTTCATGTCCGCTGCTCACGGGGGGGGGGGGGGTCTCTGAGATCACAGAAGTGGAAACAGAGTGTGTAAGTGTCAACATACAGTATGTGTGACACTAAAGGAATGTATGTAGCTCTAAATGAACTAAACAGACATGATTTCAAAGGAAAGTTTTACCCTAAAACAATGCTACAGAAGGTAGTCACCTCTTTAAGTGCACTGACTAGGCCTTCAGCACACATTAAACTCACAAGACCCTGAGAAAAACTACGGCATCAAAGGCTGATAAAAGACCAACATAAAAAACGATGAATCTCAAGGTCCATATAATAGAAGAGAATTCACACTAATATCACAAAGGTCTATGACCAAAGCCTTGTGTTTTAGTGCTGACAGCATGTGGGACTTTACAGCCTTCGTTAGCATGACGTCGTTCTCCTACGCACCTGTCAACCAGGTGTTTAAACAATGTTAAAAGATGCAATCATCGATGTACTTTTTTGCATTTTTGAGTCTGATTTATTCCTCTGGCCATTGTCTTCGTTAACTCTCCAGATATAAAAAAAAGTGACTCATTCTCAAATAAGTGCTTGAAGCAGGTCCATGCTTGTTGTCTGGGAGTTGTTAAAAAAGGTATAGAGCTGCCAACCTCTGAGTCAGGATATCTCAGAGAGCTTGCAAGATTACAAACAGGATAGAAATTAAGTAACTATATATACAAATATATATAATAACTATCTTTTTGATCCACAGAATTATGTTTTTTTTTTTTGTAGACACAAGAAACCTGTTACAAAGGGTCCCAGGAAGTCATCGCTTTGTTTTAAGGGGAATACCAACTAAAAAGTGCGGGTGAGAGATATGCTCCGATAGGATTCAGATGGTGCACTGTCTGTTTAAGGCACACCTAGTCAGATATATTTAGTAATTTGCTCCAACCTCAAACCATCCTGGCTCATAAAAAAACACTGTCATATCCCAAAAATAGATGATGTCCCCTTCAGTTAAGTATTGCCCCTCTGCCTCTCTCATGTGACGATCCACTGCTCCCAGGGAGGCAGAAACGTTACTGTAATTCCTTAAGGATGATGGATGGTGAAATCACTTGTTAATGTGCTTGTTGCCTCCTTATATCATTGTTAAACAGACCTGTTGTCTTAAAAAGCAAAGACGTTTGGTCAAAACGCAGGAGAATAAATCCTCATAGCACATTCAAAGAGCTCCAGGCTGTAAAGAAGTGATTTAATGAAGAGAACAATTATATAAATATGTGTCTTTCTTACTGAATGTAAGTGTGTGTGTTTGTGTGTGCATTTGTGCATAAAGTGTGTGTGTGTGTGTGTTTCTCTTTATTTTTATTTATATTGTTACATACATATTGAATTTATCTTACTGTATTTGTGCCTCTATTCATTTCAATGTTCTTGAATGTGTGTGTGTGTGTGTGTGTCTGAATGCATTTGCACATGTGTACACAATGTGTACTTGTTCCTGGAGATGTGTTTAGGTGCATCTGTATGCATTTATGAGTGCATCTGCCTTAATGCAAGGACACTATCATGTCGTCCCATCAAGGCACACACTGTTTGAGTGTGTGCGTTCGTCCAGCTGCTGAATGTGTAACTCTAGTAAACATCAAGGCAGCGCTTTGCTTTGCTGAATTAATGAATCTCTCACATCCATCGCCACGCGCAGCCTTTGAAACACACACTGCCGGCCTCGGCTCAGCACTTTGAACTCTCAATCATTCTCTCCCTTGCGCCCACCCTGCTCTTCCCTGTATCAAATTATACTCCAGTTAAATAGCTACTCATTAGTACTTTAGTAGTTTTCTCCCTATTTGACCTCTTTCTCATCTTACATTCCTGAATTCATTTTCGCAGCAGGCGAAAGGTGCGATCGCAGCTGCTGAGAGGCCACATGAGGTGGAGAAGACATGAAGAAAGAACATTTCTATGATTCCAACAACATAAGCCCTTCCTCTTAAATCTTTATTCCCCTACACTCTCCTCCTCTATTACTCACTGTTTATCCACCATTTCTAATGGCCCTCCCTTTTATGGCTTCCACAGATTCCAATGAACTCTTTCTTTTCTTTTCTCATCTGATTTATCCTCTTTTAAACCATGACAATTCATCGACTACCGTACAACAAAAAAAGTTAACAAAAACAACTATGTGTGTTAAGTACTGTAGAGTGCATGAGTTACTGTATAAGCAGACAAAGTCTCTTTAAGGAGTAAAGCGCTTTTTGCTTTTATGTACATACTGGTAATTAAGTGAATACATGTTTAGGTGCAGAGCAGATGCATGCTGGTTATGTCGACTTGAAGCATTAGAGGAATCGGATTCATTGACATTTTACATTATATATTGCTCAAGACATGACTGCTCCTCTTGAAGCACCCAACTACAGTTAACCACCCATCCAGCATTCGCAGAAAAATTTTCTAAAACTTATAAATCATTTGTGGCTTCTATGTGAGTCAGCCCTGTTTACTGCTGCTTTGCTCAGTGCTGAATGCTGAACTCCACTGTGATCCTTGCTGGAATGTAAGACAAGCCTTGAAACAAGTCACTTTAAAGCAACTACTGAACCTCTTTAGTGTATGTCACATGCATGTGCACAACTATGTGCACATGTTTTGCACATACTTGGATGCATGATTGTTTCTGCATAGATCTGCATGCATGCTCACAAGTGTGCCAACATGCAGTCACATGCCCTTGTGTATGTTTTTAAGTGTCGGTGTGTGTGTGTTCGCGTGTGTGTGTTGAGAATATGCGGCTGTACTGTTTAACTTCAAAGATGCTGGCACGCTCTGCTGTGTGAGGCTACATGCTGACAGGGTGTCTTTGATGAACAACTATTTACAACAATGTAAAACTAACCCGCTCATCATGATGCCCCCGCTGGGCGACGTTTCAACATGACTCACCCCCGATGCCTGCTTTGTTCAACACTCATTTGTGTTACTCAGAGCTGTTTTTGGATGAATAATAATGCAACTTTTTTATCTTCACACAGCGGGATGTTCTCTTGCTGCTTATTCACCTCCAACATTCAGCGATTTGCTTGAGAACATTTCAGCGAGGCAGATGATTTCGCGAATGTTCGTGCCTGCTCCAAGTTTAGTCTTGAAACTGGGTAGCACGGTGAATCAGGAAGTACGTCCATTTGGTAGATGTGTTCTTGTCTAAATAAATGACACACACATTGGCTGTCACTCCATGGTCATTTATGGGAGAATTTCACGCTTGTTGGGTTCACCAAATCTTCTCCAGTCCCTATTAGATACATCCAGAAATGCACTTTTACAGTACAAACTTTATTCGTAGTTTCTTATATGGTAGCATTTAAGACAATGCATGCTCAGAGTCTCAGATGGATAGCTGCAGAAAACAGTAGTAGTTCAGTAGAAGTAGATGGGTCTGCGTGGGCTGACAAGAGCTTAACTCTGTGGCTTGTTCTCATCGTTTAACGACATGTCTGACAGCATCTACACATCTTCCGCTCTCCCTTCCAGTCGTCTTACTTCTGTTTCCACTTGTTGTGAGAGCTTTGGTCTTCTGGCCAAGTAGAGTTACAGCAGAGAACCGAAAAGGACACACTCGGCTTGTCACAGCGGCTTAAAACTGACAAATGTTGGCATGTAACGTTCC
Organism: Seriola dumerili; assembly: GCF_002260705.1. Classification (NCBI taxonomy): domain Eukaryota; kingdom Metazoa; phylum Chordata; class Actinopteri; order Carangiformes; family Carangidae; genus Seriola; species Seriola dumerili. Next base: position 6,045,088 of record NW_019174586.1, read on the forward strand.
AAACCCCGATCAAAGCAACACTCGCGTACAGAAAAATTGTCCGAGGGTGTTAGCCATGAATGAAAGTTGGGACAATCTCATAACAGCTCAAAACCTCTGGAACTGAAAGGGATTTTAAAGGCATTGAAGTCAGTGTGTTAGATATAGAAAGACCCACAAAGGATGAGCACAGAATGAAATAATTATTTGGAAATGTTGATGTTTAGACACAAAAAGAGATAAACAAAGCTCTTAAATCTACATATATAGTATATACACATACACACAAATGCAAAATGGAGTGAAAACAGAGGAATGTAATGAAGAGATTATGGTCATGGCCACAGAGAGTGGGTGTGTGTCTGTGTGTGTCTGTGTGTGTGTGTGTGTATCAGTTTTCAGCATGCTGTCACACTGATCAAACTTCAGGCTGATAGCAGAGGCGCCGCAGATCCATCGCTGTGTTTGCCTAAGAACCATGGGGAAAACACACACACACACACACACACACACACACACACACACATCACACAGCCACACTCCACACATTTTTTTTTGTTGTTCCCCACACTTCTTTATCTCTCACATTTTGACACAGCAAAAACATATTGTGCATGCATTTATGTGAAATTTAATGCGGTGGAATGCAGTGATATTATGCAAGTAAGTACATGCGCGCACACACACACACACACACACACACACACACGCACACACACACACACACACACAGTGATATTGTCTGTTTTAAATACATATGCATTATATATAAATTACATGTAATTTAGATATTTCTGTCTGCAGTCATTTTCTGTAATCATTATTCTTTGTCTGCTTCTTTCACTCTTTCACCTCAGGTATGTTAAATGTTTAGAAATACAAGTGATAAGCTTTTTTATCAGACTTCCTGGGGCTGAGATATGGCCTTAAAAACCAGTTTAGTCTACCCGCCTCCTACAACCACATGACAAGAAAACATTCAATAAGCAACAAGGCTTATCAAATCCAGATAAAAAACACTGGCTTTAGGATACATGGCTGAAACTGTGATAAACCTTTTGATAAGTGAAACAAGTTTTTCCATGCCTGCTGCTTTTTTATCGTCCCTCTGAGTGCGAGCATTTTTTCCATTGCATCCTGCCTGCTCGTTGTCAGTGCAATGAGATTGGAAAAGATGTAACTGCAGGAATCTGAAGAGTGACAAAAGGAGAGTGAAGGGGGGCAATCTGTGAGCATAATTCGCTCTTCACATTGTCATTAAGACATCAAAGCGGCTGCAGAAGATACAGGGCTTTTCAGCGCTGACACAAATGCATTCTCGGGGAGAAGAGTAACGAATGAGAGAAGAACAGGAGAGAAAAGAAAGGAGAGAGAGGGAAGAGGAGGAGGGACATTGCGTGCTGAAGAACCAGTCTTTGGCTTTGATGATGGCGCAAGAGTGAAGCAGCAAAAAGCAGACAAAAGTTTCTAAAACTTCAAAAGAAGCCTTTTTGTAGCGCAGGTCCGCTCTCTCTTTCTCCTTGATTCTTCCATTCTTTTTCTCTCCCTCCTCTCTTCAAACATGTCTTTGCTAATTGCCAGACCCTGTTCTGCCCTTCGTAGGCTCTCCACTCCTCTCAGGTCTATTCAGCAGGGGGGTTGTTACAGCGGGAAGGCCTAATAACCCGCTCTGAGTGGGACAATGGAGCCTGCAGGGCCAGCGACAAAATCCCAGCCCTAATGAGAAAAGACTCCTTCAGCGAACAAGCAGGTCTGTCAATAGACAGGCCTATTATAGAGCTACAGGGCGGGTGGTGGGCTGGGGAGACTGCATCTGGGTGTGTTCTTAGTGTTCAAGTCATGGGTGCATCGGTTTATGTATGTGATAGAGACATAATAAAGAAGTCAAAGAGAAAAACTACTGCATCAAAAAAAAAAAACGAAAGAAAGAAAAAAGTTAAAGAAAGAAACAGGAAGAAAAGGCGTGTATGTGTGTGTGTGTGTGTGTGCCTCTGTGAGTGTGTGTGTGTGTGTGCTGGTACCTCCTGAGGGTAACAATAGTGAACAGGACTAATCCTCCAGACCGTATAATGGCCACTAAGCTGTCTATTCAGAAGTGCATGGCTCCCCTGCTAACTGCTGTGATCAGACACGAATACCCACGCTGCCCCATTCACACTCGTTTCCTTCTATCTATCTATCTATCTATCTATCTATCTATCTATCTATCTATCTATCTATATGCAGACCAGTAAATGTCTTTTACTACTTTTTGCCCTATAAGCGAGTGAGTGAGTGAGTGAGTGAGTGAGTGATCATATTTCCACCATTGGTCAGCTAAATACCATGTGACGAGTTTCCCTATTGGTCATTGCTCTTCCAAAATGAATTGGCGCAAACAGTCTTTGCAGACTTTGCAAACAGTCATTTGCGGCACAGAGAAATGTGCCACTGGTGTGAACAACCAGGCTACTGCTTGTGCGACACAGTCAGACTGAACACTATTTCAGACTTGTTCAACAACAGAAACAGAAAAACATGTAAAAACGAACAGCTTTACTGCAAATTTGTCTGAATTAAAATACTGTATATGTCAGCACAGAGAGTAGGAGAGAGAGTTTTGTTATGTTAAAAACCAAATGGACAATATATCATTAACAGAATTTTATTTAACTTTCAACCAAAGGTATCGGCCCCTGTTCCTCTTGGTGATTGTGTATTTGATGTTTTTGACTCTATCCCTCCATCTGTCGTGCTCCCTGCCTCTCCCTCCTCTTTCCTAATCCCTCTTCTCCTCTCTGTTTCTTGCCTGTTTCTTTCTCTCTTTGTGTTTGTGTGTGTGCGTGAGTGAGTGTTTGCATTGATGAGGTTTTGGAGAGGTTAACCCCTCCGTCGTGAGAATGTAGAGTCGCTGTCGTTGCGTGTGAGGGACTGGGAGCTATGCAGGGAAGGATGCTGAAGCACCTTGTTTCCTTTCAGTTGGAGGTGGGGTGAGGTTGTGGGGATGTGGTGGGTGGTTGTTAAGTGAGGAGGGGGTGCAGGACACATCTCCCATAAGCACCCACTTTAGGAACAGTGAGTGTCTCCTTGAGAGGATTTGTTCATGCCTTTCACATGTTTCTGAACTTTCCCTGCTTTATCGCTTCCTCACGTTTACTCAGTTTCTTATTCACATTAATTAGGCAATAAAAAAACTTGATACTACTATAAAAATCCTGTCTCTTTTTTAACATGAAAAAGCCAAAGTAATTTAATGCTATCTAATTACAATAAGAAATGCAAGAACCAAAGTAAAACTAGTGAAATTTTGATTGAAATCAGGAACTATGTGAGCAGACATTGGTGCCAGCTTTCAGCACACTACAATTTTTTGACACTTTTAATAAAAAAGCACTTAGGTTGAAAACCTGGGCATGCTGCCGCTTTATCCTCAACCCCCTCTACTTCTACCTCCCCTTCTCTTTCACTCCCACCTTCTCCTATTTTTTTGTTACTGTTGGACTCACACTGAGCAGATTGGTGTTAATTACATTAAACAAACTGAGGAACTAAGATAATTTAAAGTAGCCCACATCCCAAAATATTCAGTTTCACATACTGTTACTTGTATTTGGGGACTTGGTGTACGTCATGATGTGAGTATTAGTGCACTAAACGACCCATGTTAAATTCTGCTACATTTGTTTCTTATTATACTTATATATATATTTTTTTGACTCTAAGGATGCCCACTTTGCCAAAACACACACAGAGAAGTAAAGTTACACCTCATATTAGCTATGGGAGAGTTACTGTGGAAACGCAGAGTGAAAACACGTTTGCTTCAGACTTTGTGAACAGCTGGCAGATGAAGTTAAGAGGCAAATTCCACCCCGAAACAGAATTTACAAAGGATGGAAGGGAAGGAAGAGACGGAACGAGGGGTGGGTAGGTCGCAGGGTGAAGGGGATGTGAAGAGGACAAGACAAAAAGATAGGCTGTGATGACGTCTTGTTCCAACCAAGAATCGATCCATGTAACTTGTTGATGCTCCAATGTCTATTTTTTTTTGATTAACTCAAAGTCAAAAAACTGGCAATGTCAAGTGAGAAAAAACAGAAGCAGACATCAGCGGTTTTCCCTGGTCAATACTCTGTGTTCACAGTAAATTGGACTCAGCATAAATGTAGCATGACAGCACACTTGAGTGAGAGGAGCTGGAAGATTTGTTAGAAGGAATGTAATTCAGGGAGGTGAACTGAAGAGGTTTCAAGGCGTAATGAGACAGTAGCAATCAAACTCTCCATACAGGACACATACATCACTTCTGTTTTGTGGTGGATTTCCTCTTCAGGGTGACTCACCCCTCGGGCCTCGAGAAAAAGGCTCGCTGACTGATAGATGGCATCTCGAACGGAGAACTGAAGTCAAAGCTAGCAGAGGGTATTTAGGACCCATTAGGGGTCTATGAGAGCTTGACTTGGCATACAATCAGTAGACGCAGGCCATACTCACTTACTCACTCACTCACATGCACGTACACACACATGTACAGATGTAAATGGAGCGTGAAGGCAAAAAGGAGGGGGAAGAAGGAGGAGCTGAAAGACGCTCGGAAGAAAAGATGCCTTCTATCAGCTGGTGGAGCAACAACGGGAGGCAGAGAGACAGAGTAAGAGAGAGAGAGAGAGAGAGATGATGTAGGCATGAGAGAGGAGAAAGAGAGACGAAGCTGAGAGAAGGGGTCAAGCTGACCTTCTAGGACCACAACTGTTTTCCTCGTTTTGTACAATAAAGATCCTCTAACAATGTGTTATCCTCAATAGGTATGTTCACATGGAGCCTGAAACTCTCATTAGGATTGGTTGAGAAGCCAAAACCAAATGAACGTGCTCCATGTAGTCAGAATAAACAGGCCCAGACAGAATGAAATTTCAATCAGTTGCAGAGGGGTAGTTTAAACCTTTTCATAAACTGATCAAAAGAAAGATTGTACCATGTAAACAATGTCACCTGATTACTTTCTGGCTGCGTTTGCTCTGTGCAAGCCCTCCATCCTGACGTAAATGCTGGGGACCTGTGACGTCTTCATTGCTTTTTCATTCGTCAAACAGCTGTTGCGTTGGCGTATGTAAACCCCAGATGTATTAAATCACTTCCCATGTAAACAGTTGACCTGAAATCTTCAATCAGAACGAACAAACGCCCATCTAACCACAGCTATTGTTTTTCCATGTTCCTCAGTGTTGTGCTATTACACTTTTCAACAGATCACCTTTCAGTCACTCCGTGTAGGAGGTACGATAAAGTGTTTTCTTTCTTTCTTCTGTTAATGATGTTTGAGTTTCAGTAGATACAATAGATACATCTCTCTTTTTCGGATTCAAATGACATCTCATCCTGTTAGGAGACGGATTCTCCAACACTTCAATTTCTTTTTTTTTTTTCCCTTTCTTTTGTTTCTCCAGACTTGTTGACGTCTTCAGACTGAAGCCAGGAAAGCTTTACTCTTTTCTTTCTCTGTCTCTCAGTGCAGTCCATCTTCTTTCCGTGTCTTTGCTGGAAGTGAAACGAGGCAGAACGAAAGGATGTGGGACAGACAGCCGTGAAATGGAGGCCAGGGCCCCCGAGGAGCGTGCGATCTTGTGTATGTGTGAGCGCGTCTGTATTTTGTTCACATCTGTCAGCGAGGTGTGTATGTGCGTGAACGGACACATTTTTCCCTGTCCGGTCTTGTTGATATATGCACAAAGATACAGTACATATATCTTTGGGCATCTGTTCGTGTTTGTCTCTACTGGACTCAACAACAAGGCGGAGAACAGCTTTTGAAACTTGACTCCATTCTTTCTTCCCTTGTCTGTGACTCGACTGTCCCCCAATGCTATTTCATATGAGCACAAACACACACACACACACACACACACACACACCAGCATGTTTACATCTCTGTTCACCACAGTGCCACCCTGATTTCCGGAGGAGCAGCTTTGTCTACCTCGCTGTAAGGGCGGTATGTTGTTACAACAGGAGGACCAACGTGAACAGAGCTTCATGGAATGACTGTGACAGACATACAGTGTAGACGCTCACACTCTGTCTTCATTTTTTGCAATCGTTAACAAAATCACTTGTTAAGGTTCGTTAAGTTTTGACCAGTCATGCAGCAATAACGGCTTTAAAAGTTACATTTATATGAAGCGAGTTTCATTACTACTGAAGACCCTTGTTGCATATCATCTCCCTTGTTCTCTTCCTGTGTTTGATGACTGTTGACTTCCAAATGAAGGCAAAATAAAAAAGTAAATGCTAAAGGCTAGATTTGAATTAATAATAATAATTAAACAAATGTCCACTGACTTTTGGACATTTTTTTTATCCGAGTGGCATAAAAGAAACAAAGAGAGGACACTTCTAGTGGGATCTTATTCCAGGCGAGTGAAGGCAGCAACATAGTTCAAGAGGAGGGGAACTTAACCACTCGATGATTTCTGGGCTCAACTTTAAAATAACATCTTTTTCATGTTCTGTAAATCAGGATTGAGACAGCTCTGAAAAAATAGAAAAAAAAAATCCCCTGTGAGGCCTCAAACCCTCAACTGAACACCAACCGAGTGGTTCCTCCACACCAGCAGCCAGCGAGCTGCAGCTCCAGGTTCACTACATGCATTTTTCTGCCATTAGTGAAAAAAGTGGTGCGTGTGTAACCTGAGCAGAAGTATCTGGCGGTAAAAACATTAACTCCACAACACACTCACACACACATTCAGAAAACCACAGCAAGACACTAGGGCACAGCTGCCCTCGTGTGTCTGTGAGTAGGTGGGTGAGTGTGTGTGCAAGAAAGAGACTGGGTTACTTGAGATTGTTTTTAGGCTCGGTGCAATCACACTCACTCATTCATTTCTCTCTGTGTGCATGACTCATGCTAATTAGACTGCAAACCTTGGCCACCTCTACATCCTCTCCAGATGAGGCACCAGATATCTCAATTAAAAACGCCGAAACATGAGAACACAAAAACAGAGGAGGTATCAGGATGGAGGAACTGAGGGATAGAGAGATGATGTGGGTCTGCAACCTGATCCGATGTGTTAGTTTCTGGCCGGAAGACAGCTGCAGTCTCACACATGCAATGCAGTTCAATGGAAAAAGAACAGACCTGGATGAAGGAGCACAAATCACTTTTAAAGAACTGGATGCTGCTCGTTGTGAAATAAAAGTAGACTGAAGCAGCAATTTGAAATCATTTAGTCTTCATGCAACATCACACTGAATTGTCACGACATACAGGACTGAGCTGTGTGACGTCAGCATGTCAGTGTGTATTAAATGATCATTTATTTTAGTTGAGTTTAGCAGCGTTAGTGAACTAATCCTGGCACAAATCCACAAAGCTTTATTTCAGTAAATGTTCAACAGAATCATTTTTCTGAAACAAACGTCTTTCAAGTCTTGCTTTGGGTTTATTTTCCATTTGTCACGTTTCATGTTGCGCCTCCATTTTTCTTCTTTCAACATTCATTATATAGCTGCCTCTTGATGAACATAAATCATGTACAAGCTCATTTATTCAAACATTCATTATGTCTATGTTTGTGTCTCTTTTTCTTCATTGTTCTTCAATTATGACCAGATGTCAGCTGCTATGGTTAAAACGCCTAAATCAACACAAATAAGCACATCAGTCACTTATGAATGGACCTGCACACACACAAACGCACACACACACACACACACACACACACACACACACACAAAAGTGGGCATTCATTGATGAACATGATCATTAAGACTAAAAACTGCATTTTTATATCCATGTGCACTAAAAGCACACACACACACGCATTGACGGTCACGCACCAACATACACACACATGACTCCAAACCGCTTCCTTCCCTCTTACGCACGGCTTCCCATCTCTGCTCCAGACACGCTCCCATTGTCATCACATCTGGTTTGAACTATAAATCTTCAATCATTCATCTGCGAGTGGGGAAACAATTTCAGAATTTCATACAAGCGAGTAGGAAAGACAGACAGCAGAGAAAAGAAAGACAAATCACGGAGGAGAGTAGGAGGAAGAAATAAGAGCTTTTCTGGCACTCACTTTTTGAAGGACACCTAGTTTTCTCGAGCAGAACAAAAATATCTTTCTCAGTTTCACTTCACTGGTGGTCCCATAAATCGGCGCACACCAACGCATACATACACATGTACACAAACCCTCAGATAAACAAGCACACACACACACACACACAGACTCATATTTACTCATGCAAACATTTGCCAACCCACACACAATAAAAGAACAAATACTTCAAGGAATCCTCTAATTTCCCCTGCTAACAAAAAGCCTTCACAGAACGCCTCTCCATCACTTCCAACCACTGGGCAGCAGTACAGTGGACGTTTTATGGCAATCAAATGCTATTACGCCCTTGAAAAATGGGAAACTGTGAAAATATTGATACAAATTAAAATGTGGTCAGGGAAAAATGAGCCGGCCGACTGAGGAAGGAGAATGAGGGCCGAGATTGAGTGCTAATAGGAAAAAGGTGTTAAAGATACTTTGGGTTAGCAAGTGAGAGGGAAAGACAATAAGCCGCAGGTGTGGGCTCATTACTGTGAAACGGAGCGGTCATAGAATAATTACCGCAGGACCACACAAGAGAGGAGCGGAGATGAAAGCAGAGAGAGGGAGGCAAGAAGGGGAGGAAGTGAGGAGGCGAAGCTAAACAGCAGAGAGAAAAACACCGAACCCAGCAGAAGAAAACAACACTACAGCACAAAAAAAAAAAAAACCTCTTCATTTCCATCTCGTAATAATCACATGAGGACCAGCCATCACTTTCTTAAGACACATACAACTGCATCCATACATGCAGCCAGTACCCTCATGCTTTGGACGTCATTGCCCATGCAGATTGTCCCAGCTATGAAAACACCGCTTTCCACGCTAACTGCCTCTCCAAGGAGACGCTGTGGCATGATTCCTGGCTTGAATTACAGAGAGGGGGGGGGTCATCTTTGAAGGTTAACCTGGTGGAGCACAGAGTATCTCTGGGTACCATTTGTGCAATCTAGGAATGTAGTGATGTAGCCTCTTATGCTTGTACAGCATGTGAACTTTGTACATTCGTCAGCTGTTGGCAGTTTTCTTGAAGCTAGTTGGAGTATGACATGAATGTTTTGTCAGCTTGTCTGTGTTTTCTTTAATATTTTCTTTTAATTAACTAATTTGTTTTTATCTTCTGAGGAAAATCTCATTTCAATGTCCATTTAGTAGCTGTTCAGGAGCTTTTGTTCCTATCACACATTTCCCTCAGCAGATAGAGTTTACCCTGTTGTCATGGTAGATGTAGATTTTCTTTTTCTTTAGGCACTTTAAGGACTTCTCATCTGTGTTGGCCTCTTAAGGAGTCCTTACGTCCTTTCTTCTTAGAGAGAATTCTTAGAAAAAATGGTAAATTTAAACATCTGACATTGGACACTGGGAAATATCCATCCAAGGAAGACTGTGTGACACGACTGTGTGACACGACTGAACACTCCAGAACAGCTGGTGCATTCACTTTGACATGAGACTGTTTTGTCAGCTACACCTATATTGCTGGGAGCACATGAAAACATCCAACAATTACATATTATAAACAATTTATGAACCTTCTATCTTATAAACTCTCCTGAAATGTGGTGTTTCTCTGTCAAAAAGAAATGAATCCTTCTCAATTCACATGGTAAATTACAGTTTGGGGATCCATTCAAGGCCTGATTTTCAGTGTCCAATGAGATGAGACTAAATTAACTGACAAACTTGAGTGGATTTGTCATGTCCGTCATCTCTGAAACATGTGTATGTGTGTGCAAATTGTGAGAGTGAGAGAGAGAGAGAGAGAGAGAGAGAGAGAGAGAGAGAGAGAGAGAGAGGCAGCAGCTGTCTGCATGGATGACCTCAGCGGCAGCTGTTGCCCCCCTGCCCCGCTGCCCTCTGTATGCCAGCCCGCCTTTGAAGTTCAGGTCAAGACCGATACAGCTTTGGATCACATACCGATAATCATTACTGGAGAATAAAAGGATGTTATTTACTAACAATATTCCAAATTATTGTGGGATGCAAATGTATTTCTGCAGCTTCCACTGGGATGCAAATTTGACAGCAACCAAGAAAACAGGAGAAAAATCAGCTGTTTCACTAATGCAGTTTAAGTGAGATTGGTATCTATGGATATCAATTTTACTGCACCTTTAAGAGGAAAACCAATGTGAACTCTCTTTTATAACTCTTGGATGTTTGCTTCTTAATTGGTTTCATGTCTCAAATCATTAACCATCAAAAACAAAGATGTTTTTAAAACTTTTGAAACACAAAGGGGGGCAAGAAAGATTTAAAAATCTTGTAACACTGTTAGCTTGGGCACAGTATTGAATTTAAATTCCAAGATTTATGAAAACACAGTAAACATGTATCATTGAGATACGGCAAATATCGGCTGGTGATATCTGTATCAGAGCAATTTACTCGTGGCCGTCTTTGGAGCACCGATGCCAGGCAGAAAGAGATGCTTCAGTTAGATTCTCTGGAAGGCAGTGCAGCCTTAATCTCCCTGTTGGCATCTGCTCTACTGACTGAAACCTGACACACACACACACACACACACACACACACACACACACACACACACACACACACACACACACACACACACACACACACACACACACACACACACACACACACACACACACACACACACACACACACACACAGAGTGGCATGTGCCTAAATGCATGGAATGAGCACACACAGAGCAGGGTGTGGAGACACCCCAGCACACAAAGACAGACACACACACACATACTGACTGTACATGTCCTCCCTCCAGGTATTTTGTTTACATGGATGAGAGTTGTGGGAAGCAGCTATTTGAGTCCCTGTAGTCAGACACACACACCTGCATGTGAGCAGGAAGGTTGTCAGAGTCCTCAGGGCCACAGACTACATCCACCACATAAAAACTCAGTGTTTTCTACAACTGAGACAAACAAAACCAGACTCACTCACATCCCTCTCAGCTTTCTGTGTGTAGAACTGGAAAATGATAATATAGGAAAAATGAACAAACCACAACAATGTCTCTTTCATGGTGACATCTAAACTGAGACACACACAAAAACGTGACATTCCACACTACACTGACGCAAAGACCTACACACAAACACAGAGCATCTTCTTCAACAAATCCCTCATTCATAATTAAACAGGAACACACAAGCACAATAACTGTGGTCACAAACACACACACGAGCATAAAAACCCAGACAAAAGCAGTGTTTCATTGTCTGAAGAACTACACAGGCTTCAGTATAATGGCCCCACCAACCTAACCTGGCTAATTATATCCTAGAAAAACTCACAGAGCAGAGTCAATGGGAGCAAGCAAGCATGGAAAACCACAAAGAGAGACAGGCAGAAAAATCATGTGCGATGAAGACAAGACTACGCAAGTACAGAAAACCAAATGCAGACTTAAATTAATGGAAAGAAAGGGAGAGAGGATGAGAGGAATAAAAGTGCAACAAAAAATATTGTGATTTACTTGTGGATGGCGTTTTTTTTATATCGGTCTGTCATCATACAAACACACACGTAAACACTCGAATCACACTGCTTCAACAAAAGACTCCTCAAAAATAAATGTCGTGTGTGTGGGAGATTTTACACAAGTTTGTTTTAAACGTGAGGCACTGCTGAATATAACGAGCCTGTAGTGTTTTTTTTTTTTACTACTGGTCCAATGTATTCATGTTTTGTCCGTTTAATTCAAAGGTTTGTTTTGGTGTGTCATGTCAGAGAAACTTTTTTTATTACTTACCTATAACGATGAGTGTGTAGTTGATGTTCACGCTGCCAAAGCCGTTGGTGGCCTTACAGATGTACGTTCCCGCATCCTCAGTCTCCACATCTTTAATTCGCAAAGCGTGTTGTAACACCCTGAACCGTGTCCAGCCACTGTGGATGTTGCGGCCGTCCTTGGTCCACATGATGAGAGGCGGGGGGTCGCCCTCCACAGGGCAGGGCAGCTTCATGGTGCGACCGAGGCGGATGCTCTGCCGGTGGGCCACCCGCTCTGACACCCTGGGGGGACCTTGTTGACAGACGAAGAAAAGGAGAGTTATCGAAATTATGAAACCTCCAAATTTTTCATGTTTGCTTACAGAAAATGGTTGTGTATTTTTTGTTTCCAGCAGCAACAAAATCTGGTGTTACATAACATACATCATTGAGGGATAACCTGGATGTGAGCGTTTTCACAAAGTGTGGTTGCTACATCCCCAGAGCAATGAGAGTATCGAGACACGGAATGATTTTAAAAGAAGTAGATGTGTCGACAGGTTTAGGGGGAAGATTAAGATGACCTCTCATAAAGCTTCTTTTCCTGATGTGCCCCCATCTTCTGACACCCTAACACATCATGCACCTCATCACAAATAACCAGTCCAAATATGGCAAGAAACACACAGGAATGATCCTTTAACCTTTAGTGAGCTTATAATGGCTTAGCTAAAACACTGACATTTTAACAATAAAATCCCCCGGGAGCAAACACACAGCCAAGCAGTGAGTTTAATATCAACTGAGATGTCGTGTTGAGACATAAAATCAGGTGTGACCTTGACCACTCAGTAGCTGGTCTACCGTGAAACTGCACACTAGAAAAACAAAGAGGGGTGGAGGAGCAGCCTGACTGACTGAAAAGGATGTAAGGAAATGAATGATGGAGAGAAGTAGGGGTGATGGAGTTTGCCAATAAGGACGAGGGGGAGGAGAAATAGAGGAGAAGGAAGGTAAGGAGAGAAGAAAGGAGGAAATGAAGGGGATGAGGGAGGATGGAATTTAAGGGAGTACGTCTGAGGAGTGAGAGGGAGTAAAATACGGCCAAATAGGAGAGTAATACAAAGAAAGACAAACAGGAAGATAGAGAGATGGTAGGAGGAGGGATGTAGGAGTTAGCAAGGTTCAGTGCATAACGGACATCTCTGTTTGGTCACTCATTACTCCTTTTGGGTTAAAACAATACCCTCCAAACATAGCACTAAAAACACATAATAGGCCACCATGTAGTGAACAAAGTGTCCTGACACACTACAAAAGGCAACTGTATGGAAATCCATCAGAAAACAACCCACTTCAGGTCACGTCCTGTAGATTCAACATCTTAAAGGAAGGACAAAGGCTGTTTCATGTTAACAATGTGCCTGATAGAGGCTTATCTATCTGAATGCATGTCATCTGATAAAGGACAGAAACACATGTAAACATGGCCTTAAATATATAACATTTGAGGTTTGACGCCTTCTTATCACAGTCAATGAACACAGCCTGATGCCAGACATTGCGTATGGAGACCTTTAACCTGCCCTTGTGAACAACTGGTTTAATGAACAGCTGCAGACGGGTTTGTGCAGAAGGAAGGGACAGAGAAGTTGGGATGCGGTCACAGAAGAAGGATAGATGGCAGATCTGAATGACATCGCTCGATTTCTTACTGCAAATGACATAACCAGACTTCTGATGTAGCTCACACTGTCACCAAGATGACATCTCAAATGCTCTACTATGGCTCACAGTGACATCATTAGAGTTCTACTGTAACTGATGACATCACTAGAATTCTGCTGAAGCTCACAATATCATCACTAGAGTTATGACATCATTAGTGATCGTGTCTCATTTTGCATTAGTGCATAAGTGGCCGTGCTATGTAGAAGGTAAGAGGCCTTCATTAGAGGCAGGCCTCTATTTCTAATTCCCTCTGTTTGATATGTACAATTGGTCGTAGCGGTATTTTAGTATGAAGCATTGTTTTCATCCACTCTTGTCAAAGTTACTACATTACACAACAATACAAAATCAACACTTCCTTTCAGATTAAAAGCCCTCTAGCATTGCTGTGCTGGCGTGCTGCAGTTAGCGTACTGTCTGTATATATTTTTGATATTGGTAGTTTCAGTCCTCCGTATAATAAAGTTGTAATGCACCGTAAATGTTATTCTTTAACATTTGATGTTTTAGGTACTGGGGGAAAATGGCTACTCCCAGGCAACATGTTCAGCTGTCAGGAAATTGTCAACATTCACCTGTGTGTACTTTTACTTTTTTGTATTTCTCTAAGAAGAAGTAGTTGGTAGGCATAAGCAAGAGTAGCCAACATGGTTTCACCACCAGACTTCAAATTTAAAGCACAGACTTCACATCACTTCCCAACACTGTCCAGCTGTCACAGAAACAAAGCAACACAAGGATCTTGATTCATTCCCTCCAGTGTGCAGCTGCAGATACAGGAGAGGAATATGGTGGCTCAAGCTGTATAAATTAAAGGTGCAAGGGCAAGCAGTTACAGTAGTCTCTATCACGACAGGCCGCTGTTTTAACAGGAGAGCAGAAGGTGGACACAATGATGGATGGATGGAGGTAGAATGTGTGAAAAAGACATTAGTCACATGGAGGTATTCACGGGAGCTTTTCTCCTCCTCCTCCTCCTCGTACTTGGATGGTGTAATGTGTTCGCTCAGCTGTATGGCTTTCTCATCAGGGGCCCGACAGCTCACTCTTTCTCCCTTTCCCTACTCTCTATTTCTTTCTTTTCTCTGGTTAAGTGTGCTTATTCATCCCTTGTTCTCTTGCTTTGTGTTGCTATTTCCTTCTTTTATATATCTCCCTGAATACATATAAATTATTTTTTTCTTTTCTTGCTTTAACACCTGTTTCCCGTTTTATCTGTTTTATCTATTTTGTCCCATTTCCACATACGTATATCTTTCTCTATATCTATATTATCCCTTTAATTTTCATTCACTTCTATTTATTTCTCCTCTTTTCTTCCTCCGACAGATTGAAATCTCATTCCCCTGAACTCTCACTACTCCCCTGCTACCTCTCTCTCTCTTGCCCTTAACCCCTCACTTCCTTTTACTACCTCCTCCTGTCCTCTCTTTCTCCCTGTCATCACTCCCATCAACCTCTCTGCCTCTCTCTGTTTTGCTCTCTTACTCCCTGCTCTCTCTTTTCTCTTTCATCACGCTCATTCACACCAACGTCTTCGTTCAGTTCCATATTTTTTCTTTCTCTCTGAAGTGATTTACTGGTCTCCTGCCTTTTTCAGATCCGCGCACACAACTTCAGCTTCCCCCAGTCTCTTCCCCAGAGGATCACAGGGGCAGGACCTCTAACTGAACCTCTCAACTTTCGACAGTTAACCTCTCCTACACTCTCCCTCATCAACCACTTTTCATCCTCCCCTCCCTCTCTGCTTGATGAAGGGAATACAGTTTAGCAGCCTCCTTTCCTCTCTCTCCCTTCCCATCCTCATCATAGTCCTGGACCTCCCTTTCCACGGCCCATGACCGATGTAAAGTCTTTTTAAATCTGTCTCTAGGGGTGAAACTGAAGCAAGTAAAAGATCTATTCTTCTTCTTTCATGCAACGTGTGTGTGTGTGTGTATGTGTGTGTGTGTGTGTGTGTGTGTGTGTGTGTGTGTGTGTGTGTGTGCGCACGTGCAGGCCCTTCTGAACATTTATGTGTTGCTAAATGTTAGTGTTAGAAAAAATGCTACACATACTGTATATAGTCAAATTGCACTAATTATGTGTCTCTGTGTGCTTGAGCATCTTTGTCTGTTTATCTGTTGGGTTGCCTGCATCTTTGTATTTGTGTGTGTGTGTGTGTGTGTGTGTGTGTGTGTGTGTGTGTGTTTGTGGGAGCAGAGAAAATTGCAGTGTTTAGTCCAATTGGGGCTTATGGCAGTCCCTTGCCTAAAACTAACTTCCCACGACAACGTAAAGCACCTTGAAGATTGTTTGTCTGATGCACACAGACATGCACACGAAGCATGCACACCCTCCGTCTCCTTCCCTTTATACAGCAGGGAGTATGTAGGTTGGTTATATGTGCATGCCTGGTATCATGCAGCCTAATGACAGGAAAATACAGCCCACGTCAGACACACACTACTCCCACAGAGGCAGAACCCTCCAGCTCTGAACTGCACATCCCCTTGCGTGGACTGAGGGAGAAAGTCTGAAGGCCAAATAAATCAGTACAGACAGTCTGTTCTTTTAGCAGTTACACTCAAAACAACTCAAAATGAACTGCTTATATGGTCATCTAGGTTGAATTAGGCTGTACGCAGTTCTCTTCACAGGCTTCTGAGTACAAATAATATCAGCAGGATTTATGGTGCAGAGGTTTCCAGTACAGAAGGACAATGACTGATCAACAGTATAAAATACCTAAAAATAATCTACAGTCTAGTACAGTGTATGTTATATACTATAGTCGTACAGTATTGTGTAAAATATAAATAAGTGTGTGTTTTGCAGTAAAATATAGTAAAGTGCAGCATTGTCTTATCTTCTTTAGAGTAAAGCATCAAGGTGTTAACTTCGGAAACAGTAGTTTGACAAATGAGTGTAACTCAAGGTCCACTTACTAGTTTTTACAGCGACCTATGATTTAACCAGTTAATTAAAACATTATTAAAAGGTCTTAATTTATGCACCAACATAGAGACAAAGTCCTTAAAAGTCCTACTGTGGTCCAGTCTAGCTCTGTGTCATCCAGTTCAGTGTTGTCTAGACCAGACTAGTGTATTAATGCCTGGCTTGGCTCAGTCTGGACTAGTCAAGACTGAAGAGGTCTTATACTGCCCAATATAGTCCAGTCTATCCAGTTGGCACTTGTCTAGTCTGTACATTTGAATTCAGAAAGGTCTGCTCTAACCTTTGTCTGGTTCTAGCAACAGTAGAGCAGGTCTAGTAGATCCTCCTGGCTTTGTCTCATACTCTCAGACCTGGCCTACAAATACTACTCTCACACCTTTGCATTTTCACACGCTAACATTAGCAGATATAACCCTGTAGAGTTTTGTGTCAACTCACAGTTTTACTGTGTTTTCTTTGGTTGTCTATTCTGCATTCTTCTTTCAAACTCAAAGACCACTGGCAGCCGATGTCTGAGCATGGTGGTGTTTTTTTAAAATCAGACTCACTAATGCCTTCCACAGACATTTCCAGGAGTGAAATTTTCTTAGATGAAAAAATAAAATAAAATTAGGCCACTGTTGGCTAACAATGGAGGATTGGTAATATACTTTACATTAGAGGGAGAACAATAAACACCTACCGTCCATCATAAGGACACACATGACATTTCTTGAAATCAGTTGAAAAATAGTTTCAGCATCCAAATATTTCCAATTTTGTAATTGCTGGGAAAACACCTACTAAATTGGTCAATTTTTGTGTTGCATAGGGTGACAGCCGGGACTGCTCTTTATGTTTTAGTTTTGCATCCAGAGTTTGTTCTATTAAGCCCCTTAACGTTCCACTCGTCTCTGAGTCAGATGGTTCTGCAGAGTCCAACACAACGTTGTTGTTGGCAGGGAAACGAGACTGGAGCTAGAGGAGAGAGCTGAGGAATGCTTTTGATGGAGAGCACTTAACAGCGGGACACAGCGTTGATGTACTGCGCAAGGTAGAGGTGTGCGTGTGTGTGTGTGTGTTGAGCATGCTGAGCTATGTGTCACTCTGTGTATTTCTCGAAAGACTGGAGAATCCGTAAGACAACTGAGTCCTCAAGAGGTCATCATTATTATCTGATCAGTTATACAAGTAACATTTACCTCATTGTTTCTACCTTGTGCTTTTAACTAAGCTCAGTTTATGAACTGGCTTAATGAAGGTTAATCCTCCCACAATGTGCTTCAACAAAAATTTGTGTGTGCACTGTTCCAATTACCCCAATACACGTAAGTCTCATATTTATGCAATGCTTTTTCTGAAACCCTGTAATCCCCTGCTGTTACTTTTTTGTATCTCAATTCTCTTCATAAGCCTGGATCCTGTTATCACTCTCTAAACTGACCATGACCAGTGGGATTGCTTGTTGTGAAACACCACATTAGTTGAATCAAGCTGTTGAGTTTTTTTTTTTTTTTTTTAAATCAGGCAGCTTACACTGACATAATTAACACCCAAAAAGCTTGTGTCTTCCTCTTCCTTCTCTGTCACTGACATACACACACTCAAGCACACGCTGAGTTACATTTCTTTGTCCTGAGGCAACAGGCAGAGTGATGGGTAAGTGCACATGAAGTTGTCTTCCTCAGGTGCGCGCACACACACACACACACACACACACACACACACACACACACACACACACACACAAACATGACTACACTGACAATTTCTCGCTTTGACCCAGTCACTTCCACCCCATCAATAGGTCAACTGCTGATTGTTATTCTGTCCTGACAGTTAACACGAGGCCCGAGGCTGGGGAGGATACACCGACATCATTGAAAGGATACACACACGTATACACATAAAACCTAAAGCCTACACTTGTGTCTCTCTCTCTCTCTCTCTCTCTCTCTCTCTCACACACACACACACACACACACACACACACACACAATCATGCAAGAAAAACACACAGCAGCCAGAAAAACTTTGAGGAATCTGCTGAGTGGTTGGTACGGCAACCTGATCCCCTAAGCGACTCACACCACCAGCTTTCTGAGAGCACACACTCAAGCACACACTCAAGGTGTAAAACCTTTTTGTAACCCCATTTTTTAATTTGTTTTATCGCACCTTTAATAGAAATGTGATTTGTTCTCTTGCTTTTCTTTCTTCCCTTCTCCTTTCACTCTCTCCATCTTTACCTCTCTGTCCCTCTCTTTCTGCCCCTTCCACTGCAGCCTTTCTAATAGCTGGTTATATTGTTCCACCTTCCTTTTCTTCTTGCTGCTGCACCTGTCTGCTTTTCACCAGAGAAAAACCTCTCCACAATCGGGATTAAGAATAAGAATCAAGGCTGTTATATAGAGGAAATCTACTGAACAAGCTGCTGAGTTAGAAAAACTAAGAGGAGGAAACTTTCACTCCTCATAATAACACATCACACATGTAGACAGTGCCCTGAATGGCCCCCCAAAATTTAGAGTGTGAAAATGATATAAAATTACCACATAGTCACGCTGTTCCTTCCAAAAATAAAGAGCAGTGTTTAAATTTCATGCTAATGTTCTCTGAAACTAGCGGAGTAAGGTGCAAAATGCACCACAGACCTTTTCCTGTTGGGTTTATACTTGGCAAGAGCAATAAATTTGGTCCATTTAGGACGGTCCTGGCCTAAAAACTAAGAAGCAATGAATCATTTTTAATGACACACCCCACCCAAATGACTACAGGAGAGAAGATTTATGAAAGCGATTAATTTATTTAACTGAGGTAAAAGGAAACTGTTTTAATGAGGGCTATTTGCCACTCTGAAATCGCCACATTTATGCAATGTGGGAAAAAATGCATAGATTTGCTTCTAAAGAATTTATTGAGTCTTAATATCATTCTTTGCGCAAGTCATTGGTTCAGCTACATACAAGCTGAAGCTCGTTTGTGGTGAATATGGACTAAGGTTCATTTGTACAGAAATATATTTTCAGTTTTGAAAGTCAAATTCATAAACCTGTCAAGGAAGGCAACCTGCCCGCTCCAAAAATAAACACGGTAGTTTAATTTCTTAAAAGAAAGACAGAGGAAATTCTAACAGTGGAAAATGGAAATGAGGCTTTTGAGGAAACTGAGACAGAGAACATAAAGTTCTACAAACCACCAAGAACCTGAGGGCGGCTTGAACCTAGAACATTCTTTTAAAGCTTATAAAAGGCTTTACAAAAACCACATCATGCACAGTATGAACTTGTGTGAGTATAGAAACAATTTGGGGCCATTATATAAAAGCAGATTAAGGAAAGTGATGAAAGTACAGTAAGGAAAGAAAAACTAATTTCATGCGTGAAAGATATTAGAAAGACACACACACACACACACACACACACACACACACACACACACACACACACACACACACACACACACCTTTGGCAGACAGTTCAGGGAATGGAGTCAAGAAGGTTTAAAGAGAAGGAATTAACCCACAAAAACAACTACCTGCTAACATTTGAGGATTTAAAGGTAAACTGCAAGCTGGATAAGGAACTGATATTCTAATACTACCTCAAATAAAAACATACTGTATGTACTTTGTTTTCTATAACCTTGTATTACGCTTACAACTTGTGAGACAAAAAGAAAAAAGGAAAAACAGATTGACAGTGCTACAAACATCCTCAACGGCCCATTAACATCTGGCAGTTATGACTTGTTTAAAACTGATCTGCTGGTTACACATGAACGAAGGCACAATATGTTACTGCTGTCTTTCATGAACAGAGACAGAGGGGAAATTAGATTTTACACTGTTTGACAGTGAGCATGTTAAAATGCCACACCTGTCTCTAGTGCCGACAGAGTGTCTCCAAAGCATCCATGTGACCTGATGAGGTTTGTTTTATATTATCGATGAAGTTATTTCTACACTTTTTGTGTCTCAACTCGCTGAACCATACAGCATATGGTACGTATGTATAGAAATAAAGAGATTGCCTGATTACTACTTTTTTTTGACTGAAGAGGGAATTGCTTTTGCAAGCTTCTGTGGACATGTTTGGAAAAAATGAGGGATAAGGGATTAAAGCATCCAGGGAAATTTAGACAATAACCTTATAGATCCTAAAGCAACAGGGCAAAAAAGGTGGGGAAAAAGTGAATGGAGAATGGAAAGGTGAGCATGAAAAAGACTGAATACATGGGGCAAGGAGGCCAGCTGGGGCTGAAAGTAGGTCAAAGGCCATAAGTACTATTCCAGTTCAGTGTGTGTATTTGTATAAATGTGTGTGTGTGTGCGCATGTGTATGTACATCATTCCTGCTTGGTCTGTATGGAGGCTGGAGACTGGGTTACATTTTAAGGCAAAATAAGACCTGAGACAGACAGGGAGCAGACATCCTGATCCTGAGCCACTTATTAAGAAGTATAACAGATTACAGTACAAAGCTTACCGGCTTCTTTTATTTTTTTCTTCAATAAATGTAACACCCATTCAAGATAAACTGCCAGTCAAAAATGAAGAGCTTTGCAGGGTTCAGACAGCAAAATTTAAGGTGCTTTAGTGCGACAGAGAATCGGAGAACGGTGTAAAAGAAATGCGAAACTCAGCTATTTCTTGCTTTTTGTATTTTATATACGTCTTTGATGTAATACTGTACTGTTCTGTCGGCTGCATATTATATATAAGGTGACTGCAGCTGTGTGTAGCACTATTGCCCTCAGGGACGATAGAGAATATCTTCTCTTATCTTAAGACAAATTACACCAGGAAACTGGTGAAGGACATGTCTGATTCTGTCTGGGAGAGCAGATTCAAGTTTTGCATTAAAGGTCAAACTGTTAAATACTTACAAGGGCACATGAGTGAAAGAGCAACATTTTTACACACAGAGAGAATTTAGACATGCGGATGGGTAAATAGCTTCACCCTTTCACTCTAGCCAACCTTCACCAGTGACTTCTAACACAAGCTGGAAAGTCTCACAGCAGGTGTTGTTACATGTCTGGGGGAGTCCGGGGTCGGGGTCAATTTACTTCAGTATTCAGTCACTGTCAGGTTATAGTCACCAGCAGTGGACACGACACGACATTTACATTTAACTGTAGTATACTGACCTCAACAAAATGCCCATCATAAATCATAATCTGCATCTTGTATGGTAAATATATCGTGTGTGTGTTTGCAGAGAGCATCGTGTCTTATAGATAAGACAGTTGGTGCAAGATAAGAAATAGTTCACACTCTTGAATGTGTGTATGAATGTGTGTATGAATGTATGTGTGTGTGTGTGTGTGTATGTGTGTGTGCGTGTGTGAGAAGCAAACCGGTGTCCTCGACCTAACTTTTATCAGTATTCTGGAGGCAGACACTGTTACTCATTAACAGCAGTGAAAACACACACACACACACACATACACACACACACACACACACACACACACACACACACACACACACACACACACACACACAGTCCTACCTCAACAACAGTGGACTGTCGGATTACACAAAAGTGGACCACTATTTCAACTCCTTTCGAAAAAAAGAGAAATTCAAAGTTTTATCATAATATAAGCGACAAAATGCTTTTGTAAATCTATTTTAAAAATTGTCATGAAGGGACTTGCAGCCCTGTGCGACGTCTACCTATCAGACCAGTGACCTCCATGGTCTCCAGTGTCTGTGTAGTGATCACAGACTGGGACATGATGCATATAAAGGTTTTCTTGATGTCTTTTAAAAACAGACCATTTAATGATATTGTTAAATGCATTAGCACTAGTGGCCAAAACAACTAAGCATGTAATTCATAACGACAGTGTATTTTACCTGCTGTTAATGAAGTAGGCTAATATAGCAGTGGCTAGTTTAGGACACAGACACACACTCAAACGCAGTCACAGTACCACCACCTGCTGTGGTGCCCTTTAGTGATAAAGAGGTGAATATTTGCTGTGAGCGAGTCGTTCATATTGACATAACACAAGGAGACGAGAGAGAGAGACTGATTTTATAAGCCCCTGGAGTTGACTTCCTGGCAGTTAAATAACTGCAGATAAAATATAAATGGGCTTTAGTTAATTAGGAAGGCCAAAACATCATGCACAGAGACTTATGTGTGTTTTATTACATCTGATTTCATTATTTCATTATTTCATTATTTCATTATTGTGTGTTTGATTATTTTCAGGACGCTTGCTACTTTGAGTGCTTCAGTTAAGCTAAAGCAATTGTTCCAACAGCGTTTCAATGACTACATTTCAGTGTGAGGTTAAGACCCATTTTGTTCAAAGGTGGTTTTATGTAACCTAGATGTACTTTACTTTTTAGCCAAATTTTGGCCAAGTTTCAAGCCAGAAATATAGGCATTTTTTGACCTGCATCTCACCAAATCAATACTTATTGTGTCATCAGTTAAATAAACATGGCTTCTATCTCTCTAGTTTTTAATCTCATCAATAATAGAGGTTTAACCTGTTGTTTTTTACAGAGGACATCCTTGGTAACAGTAACAAGTACATTTTTGTCTTTACATTATGTAAATATTTTATAGACCAACACAAAGTGCCTCATAGTTAGAAAAAAAGACAATAAAAGAATTTGGCAAAATAATTATAACTAACAAAAGCAGGAAGAAATAAGGACTTAATTTCAAAAGAATAAAAACAGAACCTAAGGACATGCTACACACTCAAGCTACATAATCCAGTCTTCCGTCTTTCCTCACCCTCCTTCTTCCTCATGTATTTCCTCCTTTTCTCCCTCAAATTTCCTCCTCCTCCTCCACCTGTGTGTTTTCTGGTTCATTGGGTGGGGAGTTAGACATTCCAAGCATGCACATAACACATAACACATAACACACACACACGCACGCACGCACGCACGCACGCACGCACGCACGCACAAACACACACAGACACGCACACACACACCACACACAGACGCACACGCATGCCCCCCTCCACATTCCACACCAATCCTCAGCCGTAACTAAGTCCATTTGTTCAGCTCAGGTCACTGTCTCATCTTAACCTACTGTGTGTGTGAGAGAGAGGGGATTAGGGGTGTGTGTGTGTGTGTGTGTGTGTGTGTGTGTGTGTGTGTATGAGACCGCTTGTGCTTAACCTTACCTCTTTTTTTTGACTGACATTCAAATGTCTCTCAAAGCCATAAAAGAGGGGGAGAAAAACAGAAAATGAAGATTCAACAGTCCTACTGATGTCTCACACAAACCTGAAATCTGTAACCTTTAACCTTTAAAATACATACACCTCCCAGCTAACAAGGGACTGAACCTGTACATTTACAGCATATACATCACAAGAGTCTAAGCAGTGTTTATGGCAAGTGAGGGTAGGTGAGGGTGGGGGCCATGACAGGCTATGACGATTGAGATTTACATTTACAGTAGAACGTGCTCCCCTGTGATGACG
Source organism: Seriola dumerili (assembly GCF_002260705.1). Taxonomy (NCBI): domain Eukaryota; kingdom Metazoa; phylum Chordata; class Actinopteri; order Carangiformes; family Carangidae; genus Seriola; species Seriola dumerili. The sequence continues at coordinate 6,068,979 of NW_019174586.1, forward strand.
TTTGAAGAATGAAAGTTGAGGGGTTGCATCTATAAACCGCACTTGACAACATGTGATAAGCTGTACTAACATGAGGATTTTACAAGTTGAATTTAAAAGATTTCCCTGTTATCAAATCTTTTTATGGCCCTACTGGAGCACTGAAATGTATGAGACATGTATGAATGATGGCTTTAATACACTGCATGAGGATTTACACACAGATAAGAAATTGGCAAGAGTCCTGCTCCCTATTCATCACGGTAAGAAGCAAAAATATTCACCGTACGGATCATTCCTTTCACAAAACTAAATATGTGTGTGTGTCCTGATACATACAGTATTTCCCATGATGCACAGAGCAAGTCAGGAACAGAGCCTGAGAAGTGTTGATTGAAACAAACACACACACACACACACACACACACACACACACACACACACACACACACACACACAGACAGACAATTCCTTAATTCCGCCTGAAATGAATCAGTCATCATGTCACTTGTAGCTGTCAGTATGGACTAATCTCTGCTCAGTCTGCCTCCCTCATGTTTTCTTCATCTCTTGTTCTTGTTTTCCTCTCATCATTCTGCATATATATGTGAGCGTGCATGTCATAATTACAGGGGGGAACGAGAAAAAACAAAACAAAATAAAACCAACACAGAACCCATGACATTACAATCCTTTTTTCTATCTGCCTAAACCAGTAGCATACCATTTAAAATGCTACAGCTAACAAGTGGTGGAAAAGTATTTAGATCCATTAAGATCCTGAGTAAAAGTGGCAATGTAAAAGCAACAGTAGGAGAAGCAGTGGTAATACAGCATTGTAACAGTACTCATTCAAAGTTTTATTTCTTGCATACTCACACAGGTGTTAATTGTCCCAAACTAAAATGACAACAAAACAAACAGGAGACTGTGGGCGATGCCAAACGTGTTCAGTCTGTGTTTGCTCACACAGTCCTGAATAGAGGTCTAATCACATCAAGTGAAAACACCTGCGCAGGTGAGCCATGGGCGTGTAGGGGCTTAAAGTATCACAAGTCAAAGTACTCCTGCAGAACGGGAGGTTTAACAGTGTTTTATTGGTA
>NW_019174586.1:6075060-6137560 GCF_002260705.1 Seriola dumerili
TAGCCTTTAACATTAACAGGCCCTGTAAAACAACAGAGGTTGCAAAAGTGGGGTGTGGGGGCCAGCCCTCAAGGTCTCCAGTCAGTTCCCTGCAAATGAGCTCATGTCAATCCTGGTTAAATATTACGGAGCACAAAATACAGACAATGATTATGTCATGTTATGTTTTAAAATTATCTTTAACACAACATAAAAATATATGCTGGAGACCCGGGAAAGTAAAACAGTGTGGGGACTCTCACGCTACACTGGATGAACGAGCTTCATACAAGCTATCCCGTGTCTACAGGCATTTCTTCCAAACTTCCAGTAAAACTTAAAATGGAAGAACAAAAAATGTCTGTTTTGTGAAAGTGATGAATTACACTCGGTGGCATTTGGACTTTTTTGCCAGCCACAGCTCGTCTTGTCCAAATAGCCAGCAAGACAACATTTGGCCCTGACATTAGGATTTAACAAGAGGAACTAAGAAATTCATTTATGCCTTTTGAAGCTTCCCTTTGTCTGCTAATCACCACGTAATCAGCAAACACACACATGCATTTAAAGTTTCTATCACTAACAAATAAAGATTAATAAACTTTAGGGGGGGCACCTAAAATGTTTTCTAAATTTTGGAATAAGACTAAAATGACTTCATTTGTCATCTACAGCCTCTTCTATTTAAAAGGCAGAAAAACCATAGGAAACCATAGAAAAGTCACTTTTCTGTGGAAAGTGTAAAAATGATGATGAAGATCCACCTGGTAATGGAAGCCTTGATCCAGATCCTACTGCAAACACTGAGGCTGGCAGCCAGATGACCAACACCTCCACCACCAGGCCATATAACGGTTATCAGCATGTCAAATGGTATTTACGATAGTTAGCTGTGACTTAGGACGCATAGCATGCTTAAACAACAGCAGCAGTGTGGAGGAGATTTATTGATGTGAATCTATGAGTGTGTCTGTTTACAATGAGGCATCTGTTTGAAGCATCTGTCTGTGGTATGCGGTTGTTTACTCTTTGAGGAATCAAGACGCTCTCCTCCTCGTCCATCTCCCTTTCTTTATTCTTCACACACAGAGACCACCACCACTACAACCAAAATATGTTTTAGTACTACTATTATGGGTGTAGTAACATGGTTAATCAATGTTTACTTCCCTTTAGAACACCATGTGTGGGAAAACACACAACAATATGGGTGCAGTTTAAAACTAGAATTGACATGATGCATCAAAAACCCTTTTTAATTTAATTAGTCATTTATTGGGCGACAGTGCTATTTGCTAGTGTCACCAAGGCCAGGGATTTCCACACTAACATCTTCAAATTACTTGTGTCATCCAACCAACAGTCCAAAACCCAAAGGTATTCAGTTTACAATTATATACAGTAGAGAAAAGCAACACATTATCACACAATTCAACTAAACCAGAAAATGTTTGTTAAAACATACTTTTCACAAAGCCCATGAGTGGCGCACTCAGGTAAAAATAAATATTTCCTTTGCCTGATATATATCTACGGATGTCTCACACTACCATCTCAGTATAAAACTGCATCCAGGAGTGCGACAGACACGGAAAAGTTGAGGCTAGAGCTACAACTGTTAGTCGCATAATTGACTGACAGAAAATCAATCTGAAACAATTAGTTTGATAAATCATCTAAGAAACCTGTTTTTCCCTGTTACAGCTTCTCAAATGTAAATATTTTCTAGTTTTACTCGTTTGCCATGATAGTAAACTGAGTATCTCAGGACTTTGGACTGGTTGGACATTTGAATACATCACTGTGGATTCTTGGAGCTTGTGACTGGAATTTGCTGATATTTTATAAACCAAGCGATTAATCAACAGAATAATCAGTACATAAGCGAAATGATGGTTTAGTTGTAGTCATACTCTTATCTGTCTGTTTGCTATGTAGCGATCTTTTACTTCTCTGAAAAGTTTCCAACTCTACTATTTATCTATTGTCCTCTTTACGTAACCACAATTCTCTCTTACATATCATTGTTAGTATTGGGATGCTAATTACATTCCCACAGTAATGAGTGTGTGGGACAGGAGGTTGTTAAGTTATGTGTGTAAATCTGTGTGTGTGCCTACATGTGTTAAGTCATATTTATGGGTAGTGTCTTCTTGTTGTATACATTTCCAGCATCTGTGCAGGCGGTTGTTTACACTCCACACTGTCTCTCTGTTTTTGTCTGTAGTGACAACGCTGCCTTCACCTCCATGTGCATCGCTGTTTTGGCAGCTTCAATGCAACGAAGATGCATTTTTAATGTTTGTGGCTCTTTACACTTAGCGAGGCAACAAATGAACCCTCTCATCTCTGTGTCTCTTCCTCTCCCTTCCTTGAGATAATGGGTGGTCCATGGAGCACAATCACCCGGAAAACATTAAATTGTTTAGACAGAACAGTGCATCAGGAAACCTTGTACACAACCCACACTCATCATCTCATTTCTGGGTATATTCTTTCTTTTTTTCGATCTACTTCCAATGATAGTGGGCAGACAAGAGGCAGAAGAGAAAGATGTGAACATGCTGTAGGTCCTTTCAACACACAACATCACAGATATAAGATAAAAATTTAAAATTTCTGCTGCAGTAACTTTAATAACCTCATTATCATCATCCTCTCCGCCCCACTCCAGTCGTTTTACTGTTCAACGTTTCACAGCTGGTTTATGTAAATGTCATCCGACATGCTGATAACCATCTGACAAACACGTGGCATTTCACATCACATGCACATTCAATGCTTGTGTATGTGCAGATGTATGCACAAACACAGCCATGCACATGTGAAGAAATAAACAAATGCTTGATCTGTTCAGTGCATTCAAAGTGTTTTTTCTTTGGGTGTACTGTTCCTCACCTCCACCTGACTCTCGATATCATTTCTGATATACTTTCTCAAAATGCAACATCTGCTCTTCAAAATAACTTTCCCTGTGAGGCTGTTGAATTCTGGTGAAAAATAGTCAAGGAAGCTGTTACTTTTGCATTCTGCTGGGATGTGACCAAATTTGATATTCATTATTATAATAGCTGGAAAATGTACATGCAGCTGCAGTGGAAACGTTTCAACTTAATATTACATCATCTACATTTGTCAAAGAGTAAAAATCCACCACCACACAATGAAATGAACACAGGACCACAGTATCCAGGAGCAATTGCCGAGATTTAGATGAAAAGATCGATCCCACCCTCATGCATACGGACAACATCAAACTGTTCCTTTGACAGTGTAAAAAGTATGTTAGAGTGGACCAGAATGAAATTCTACACACTTGAACCTAACTCTCTCCAGAGCAGCAGGTAGCCCAGAATGCACTGGCCAACCACAGGTCTTTGACCCGGGTATTCAAGCTCAATGCTGCTCAACCAATAGGGGAGAATGCTAATCTCTCAGCTGCTCAGTCTCATGCTCAACCACACACACACACACACACACACACACACACACACACAGCCTAGACGCCAGTACAAACAGTGCGGTTGTGTAAGACTCTGGAGTTTATGTGATATCTGCTGTAATAAAGGCATAAATGTTTCATCTTTAGCTGCTTGTGTCTCTGGTCTTATCTCTGTGTGTCTCTCTTTCTCTGCCCCATTCTTTCTCTATGGCTACCCCTTTTACTCTCATCTGTATCTCTTCCTCTTCCACTCTCTATGTCCATCTCCTTACTTTTCTCTTCATCTCTGTGCGATACAGCCGTCCAGCCATTCCAGTGTCCCTGCTTCCAATCACAAATCAGCACTAACAGTGGAAAACAGACTTCAGTGCCACCTGATGTTCAAGTCCAAGGACACCGAGGGAAAAGTAACTTCCAGTAACAATCCTTAAAACTGTCCGGCCTTTCTTGGTGTCTATTAATTCATGTGCTGTGCTGCTGCCATTTCATTGAAGCAAGCCATCATTTTAGAGCACTCATGAAGGCGCTGTTGACATAACTTCCCGGATTTATACAATTGCTGCCTTACATCTACTGCAACTGAATGTTGCATGGAAAAGGGACTGCCCAGGCAGAAAATTATAAATGTCCTGGTGTGTCTGATGAAATTTAACTTTTATTGTTTATTGTTTATGCAGTTGCCCTGAGCAACCAACCTCCAAAGTGCATATTTATCTCAGTTACAACCAAGTCACTAATAAAAATGTTTCTCTGTGTCATTTCTTAGAGCGCAGTGAAGAATGCAACAAACCAGCCAGTGAGAGCAAGTTTCTTTACAATAATTCTTATCAAATCTGTCAACTGCTTAATAGAATCATATGTGTCAATCATATTTGTTTTACTTGTCATTACCCATTTACAGCAATATACCAAATAGATATTAATTTTTTTTATTTAGCAACATTGCTGCCACTAGTTGAATGATTGCAGTGAGCGATCCAGTTGAACTTCCAGTCTTATATATATTAAATATATAATCTGCCTCAGTTTCGATTTCATTAAATTACAATTAAAGTTTTTCCTCTCCGTGCTGCAACACTTGGCCCACACCCTTCTGAAAGGGTTCAGGCAGTTATCCAGCTTGTCCCACCTTCCTTGAAACCATTTTCTGTGGATCTTTAGTGTAAAGAGTTTGAGTTATGCTCTTTTTTCAGTCCTTCTGATACTTTTACTACTACTACTACATTTAGGGGATTATGTATTTCAGCTATAGTGGGTTACTGCAGACTTGTTGTTTGTTCCTCTTAACTTACTTCTATAGTAAAGCTGCTGAGTGACCAAAGGTTGACCACTATAGATCACTATACTGTTCCACTGTGATCTTGCTAGTATGGCCCATCAGAAAAGCACAAGCTTTTCGGAAAAATATCAATGCAATTTGTGTCTTTTTGCACACAGTGCTAAGCCACGGGTAACCTGCAATTGTTTGGTGAGAGCTGATGAGGATGTTATCTCTGCCTGAGAAGAATCTCAGGGGAAATCAAGTGACACTGGCAATAATATACTTGCAAGCAAGTTGGACTGTAGCGGTCAAGAAGTGATTTATTTTTGCTTGATCTTGGCAGCTGATATTGCTCTGACTTGGATTGTTTTATGGGAAAAATGCATAAATGGCGTTGAATTGGGTTGAATCTGTTTGCAAGTTCCTGGTTTATAAAAATCTGCTGAAAATGACACTTTCTGGTATTCCAATCATCCATTTTTCAGATAATTCCTCTGTTCAATATCATACTGTAACCAAAGAATGCTGCAGATGAGATTCAGACAGAGTGCAGATGTCAGGCTGCATTACTCAAAACCACAAGTTCACAATTACATGGTATGAACCTCAGACAAGACCACCTAAACCAAGCATCCTGCTCTTAACACACACACACCATACTGTAGACATGTCTTTCTACTGCCTCTTCACAGTCTTCATTAGACATGCAATACCAAAAATAAATATTTGGGTTCCTATCCACTGTCTATTTCTGACTGCTGTTAAAAATTAAGTCTTACTCTTGCTGCTATATATTACTTACCACAGGCAAATGTGGAAACAAACATTAGCGCTTCAGTTTCTAATAGGTGCACAATGGCTTTTTGTTCCCTCTGTCCTCTTTGTGCTATGCTGTCCTTTTTCTCACACCACCTCCTTTAATATGTTTCCTTGTCCATTTTTCTTCTTCTCCTATCTCTTTAGTTCCTTTTTTCCTTTCCTTACTTTATCTTCTTTCTCTTTCATCATCCATTATTACTCCAGACTTCCCTTGTCCTGTGTCCCCAATTTCCCTCCTTATCTTTCTTTCTTACTTTCTTTTTCCTTTATTCTCCCTATGCTCCCTTCCTCCGTTACCCCCACCTTCTGTCCTTCTCTGCTGCCTGCCCTTGTTCCATTGACAGACTGCAGGCGGTGAGGGGGGGGGGATGCTGTGGCATTGCACAGCAAACATCCCTAATAGGCTAATCTAATCTCATCTCTTTGCGGTCTATGACCCTGTGTTTACTTTCAGCCCCGTGTCTGCACGCTGGCTCGGCCGCGCCTCGCTGAATGCAGCTTTGTTCCCGCTGAAAACTCATCATCGGTGTGATCTTGGGAATGGGCGCCAACTCTGTGACCGTCTGCCCATAATGCCTGCAGGCTGGGGATCACTCTCATCTATGTACAGCTTCTGTAGCTGTTGTTGTTTGATTTTATGTTTACCAGTTAGTGTGTTGAATGCTGAGGGTAGTGCTCTGTAGATGACCCTAATCACTGAGCTCTTTGTGGGGCTGTTCACTTTAAATTCTGAGCTGGAATACTAAATTTTACTCTACAACCAACACAGTAGCATATTTGCAAAAATAACCAGGAGGTAAAAAAAAAAAAACCACACTACGAGTATGGCTCCCAAGGCCACCTGACAGTAACTGAATAATGAGTCAGTCAAAGTTCACCGACTATCTCAGGGGCAAAAACATTCATAATATGAAGTTCACCCAAGGCCGAGTGCCTGCAGATATTCCAAAATCTGAGCAAATGAGCCAATACAGGATAACAAAGAGCCACAACGTTTTTCAATGCACACAATTAAAGTGGTTGCAGAGAGAAGTGGTAGAAACGACAAAAAAAGAGAAGGGGGGAAGGCACGCAACAACTATTGTCCTCCTGTCATGATTTTTGCTTTAATGACACTGCTGTCTCTTCAGTCACACACAGTCACAGCAATGAAACCACCATGTTTCATAACCACAGTACTTTCCGGAAAAAAAAAAAAAAAAAACTCCTGCGGTTGGAGCAGCAATGTGACAGCAACATAGCAAGGATCCAACAACAGAAAATTTCACTACGATAAAATTACCCCATGTCAAATGAATCTTTGGAAGACTTTTTAGTTTGTCAGCTGCAGTGATTTACAGTATTTTACTGATGGTACTAATGACCATAATGCTCCAACTCTCTGGTTAAATCAGTGCTTCTGTTACTCACCCCTGGCAGCAGTGGACATCAGGACCATCTCCAGAAACAGACAGACCCAGAGAAGCTCCATTTTGCTCTAATTTTCGAAGAAGAAGGACGCTCAGCCTCTTTGATCTAAATGAAAAGTAAAAGAGAAAAAAAGCCCAAAAAAAACATGAAGTTGCTTATTAAAGGATAACAGGTGAGACATCTGTATTTAGGAGATAATGTGTATTTTAGTGTTTTAGATTACATCTTTGTATATAAATCACAGCTTTATTGTCCACTGTCACAGAGTGTAATTTATTCCAAAAACCCCCCAGCCGTATTTATTAATTCACTACCTGATGGGATTTTGTGATTAATTGCTGCCAAAATAGCTGCTAGAGCAATTACAACATAATTTACTACCAACTGGCTGATAGCTGGTGAGTATGTGAAAACCTGCCTTGAATTTTAGAAGAGAAAAAAGTATGACATATAATAAAATATGTGCCTGTGTTTTAAAACTTTTGTGAGGATCTTTTAAAAAAACAAAACAATGAGCTTTAACTTTAGAGGACAAGTTAGAGGTGAAAGCATTAAGCACTCACTTCCAAAATGTGTAATGTTAATCTCTTGTTTTTGGTGTAATGTGTCTGCTAAATAGAAATTCACGGGAGGCAGAGCAAAGTATCACTGCATGGACACCACTATAAATCTGTTCAAACTCTATTGAACAGCAGCAGAGATTTTCTGTAAGTCAAACTATTTTCCTTACAGATTTATTCTGTCCACCTGTCCATATGTCTCTCCTTACAGTGGTTTTAATCTTTCCGCCACATAAATTCTCCCCTGAACCTTATGAGATCTTATTTCAGTACTTCACATGCTGTATCTTTGATCAGGACCCGTCAACCTCAGTGTCTCAGTTCACCAGAACCTGCTACACACTTTAAAGCATAGGATAATTGATTTGCGACGATCAAGAGGAGATTTTCAACCTACACTAGGTTTAGTCACATTTTTACTGCACTTAAGTAGTTTACTGATGTTACTAGGATAACAGGCAATAGATAGATCTTTATTTCATAATTTCCAATATTAGACTTCATATAAAGCTGCTGAAAGTGGGTGAATATTAAAAAGAAAGAAGCCTCTTTAAAGCAGTGTAAAGCCTGCAACCTCTGATTGTTTGCATTAGGATGATCCCAGACTTCAGGTCTAACCTGTTTTAACATATCACTTGTTTAAAATCAGTACTTCATAATTAATGGAACAAACTTGGAGGCAAGTATCATAAAGCCTGTTCCTTGTCATCCATTCAGTAAAGCACGTTAGCATCCCTTAATATGCCATATTGTTCATGTGCTGTCTATTGTTGTGGCAACTTCATAACTCTAAAGTTAATCTTGTGAGTGCTGTAACGTGTTATAACATCATACATCAATAATTCTCCTTGTGTAACAGCTTGTGTAGATTAATACCAGTGAAGATTAGAGGAACATGACACAAGTTTGAGACAAAATTAAACTTCAATACGTTATCATTGTAAAATCAAACTCGGTAGCTGGGAAATGTAAATCAGATGACGTGATAAAGAGACAAATAAAAGTTCACTGTGGACTCTCTATAAAGTGCAGCAGGCACATTAGGATGTTGTGGTTGTATTATGTAAATAAAGTGTATTTTGCCAATTAATAAAGACAGACTTACTGTAAAATTCCCAGCAGTGATAAGATGTCCTCAGTCTGTTACCCGCTGGTTACCTGCACGTTTACCATGCCGTTATCCCGCAAAGAAAGACGTTTTCACCTCCTTTCCAATGACTTTAATGATTCCGATAACTTAATCCGTGATTCAAATCGACAATAATTTACAAAATTGAAGAGACGCTCTGTCACCGAAACGACAGCTTGTAGTAAATGACTTTGACAAACTAAACAAAGTTGGCTGTAACTTACCGAGCGATAAATATGAGATTATGTGAAAAAAAAATCGAAGATATGTAGGCTTAAGTCAAACACGTGAACACTCAAAATGCAGGCTGTAGTATTTCTGAATGACAGTCCGCATGTAAAAGCGCTTGAGGGAGAGCAGCCACACGACCGGGAAAAGAAAAAGAGAGAGAAACAAAAACTTTATCTACATTTCTCCTCAGTGTACGTAACTACGTAACTCTTCAGACAGTTAAAATGACAACCTGAACACTATATCCACATTGCCTCCAGCAGCGGTTCACTGTCCAAACTTCAGCCGCAGGGGAGAAAACAAACTCCGTCGACGGACTGTCCCAGTACCGAACTTTCAGCCAATCAGAGAGCAGGCCAATCAGAGAGCGGACCAATCAGAGGGCAGGAACGTGCTGGACAAATTTGGAGCGGTTTAGGTTTGTGAGGAGGGGGGAATTAAAACAAATTCACTTAAATCATTTGTTAGTCAACAGAAATAATGCAGTGGGGTTAACTGTCCTCCACCCCCCACCTGAGCTAGGGGAGTTAGGTATTTCAATTTATAATAATAATAATAATAATAATAATAATAATAATAATTCATTATCATTATTATTATTATTATTATTGTCATTATTATTGTTGTTGTTATTATTATTATTGTGACAGTAGTAGTAGTATAGGAACAGATGGGAAATGATTTTTTTTCTTTTTTCTATTCTATTCTATTCATGAAGCCTCATGCATATACAATCAGAGTTTGCTCCAAGTAGCTAATATTATGAACCAACTCTGCCACCTCATGGCAATTAGACGATATTACAGCAATATGCCTTTAAAATGTCACTCAAACGCTTTACAGTAAATTTGGTTCTTGATGCATTGACAAGTAAGCTATACACGTAAATAAGAATTGTTGTTCATATGTAATTCACACACACAAAAAAAACTGTCAGGTGTTACTAATTACATTAACAATGACATTCATTTTATCACTCACACCTTTTCTTTTCCTGCTGTACATGTGTATAAAAAGGGCACACACAAAGCTTTTCAGCGCCTTTGAGCAAGGCTCTTCTCATCACAGCTTCAGACTGTTCAGACATTTTCTTATCAACCTAAATCATATTTTGATATTAAAGAATCATATGGAGGTTTCATGTGTACCAGCAATGTTCATATTGCTAAGGAACTAAGATTAAGCTTTCTATTCTATTCTATTCCACATGGTAAAGCTGCAGTGCCATCTCCTGGTAATGAGAGGAACAGCACACCAGTGTCACCATCCTGCAGTGTAATTCTGGTAACAGGAGTGGCTTAAAGCTCTACTAATCCATATGTTTTCATATTGACTAATATTATGAACCAGTGTCAGTGTGTATAATGTGAAAGTGGTGTCTCATATAGTCATGAGCTCAATTATCAACCAACTCAGCAGTTCTGATAGATCAGAGGTGTGTGCTTACCAGCTTTTACAGCTGCTTCCCAATAAAATGATTCAGCTATTACGTTTTTCTAGTCTGGTCAAGCATTAATGAACTAAATGACTGACTGATTGGGAGACCCAGGCCAAAGTCAAACATAGTGCATTGCATGATACTGAACAGAGTATGTATGCAAAAAGATTCAAAACTCAGCTATGTGCCTATGAGACATATACACTGTTATTTCATTAACATCATTTGTCCCTGGAGTTCCCAACAGTTCTATTCTAGCCGGGGACCTTTGTTACACAACAACCTCTTCCCTGATTAAACATGAGAGAGGGCCACTTTACCCTGCTCAGCCTGAATATGAAACTAACTGTACTTTACTGTACATTCAGTGTTAGTCAAAAAGTGGCTTGTTCACCTGAAGTGAACTCAAGGCAGTTACTGTGGGTCTGTTAATTAAGGGTGATGTAAAGAAAATATTTTTTATTGACTTTCCAACTAATTAAACCCACCGGATACACAGGGAACAATGCACAAGTACTTTCTAAAAATTTAATTTTTTTTTTTTAAATGCCAGGAGTTTTTTTTTCAAGTTTGTGGTAATTATGTGGAAGACCACATCACAGTAGCTAATCAAGAAAATAATTTGGCCCAGATTTCTCAGCAAAAGACAGACGAACATGATGTTACATTTACAAAATCAAGAGCATTGATCAAAGAGTGGTCCAAATTGTTGAAAAATGCATTATGTCTATGACGTATCAAACTTTGTAAAAACATTTTAATACAAATATCTTGGATGACGGCCAAGGTTTAAACTTGAATCAAAGACAACTAATTCAAAAAATTACAGTTAATGCTTTGGGAACAAACTAATGATTTCAATTCCAGTATGTGTTTAGACTCGAGAAAAACTCTGGTTTGTCTGAAATGGACTTAAGGACCTTTTAGGACATCTTGAACTTTTTATCAGTTAAACAGTGATTTAATATAACCATCTCACACTGATGATTTGGCTTAACTGTGAAATACAGCAGAGTATTGTCTATGGCTGTGTTCCAGTCCTATGGCTTTAACCACTGTTTTATTTCAGTGTCAGGAGAAGGCAGGCCAAACTCTCCAGAGTTTCAGAGAGTGTCTGAGCAGCTGGGAAAAAGGCTATCTGCAGTTTTCTAAAGTACAAATCTGAGACTCTTGAAGACCTTTTAATGCAACCTGGAAATAAATGTGAGACCGATTCAAAAACCAAAGAAAAGAAACAAAGGTGCAAGTGCTGAAACTATTAATAAGGTCAGTGAGGAACAACAGAATTTTTTAGTGCAATGTGGTTTTATAAAAACAGAAAAGATGGTGAGAAATTACAGCTTCAAAAAAGGTCACTGATTGGGCAGCAGTGAAAGATGTGGTGTGATTGTATGCTTTTATGTCTGTCTGTTAAATATGAAGCTACAGTCAGGAGACTGTTAGCTTAGTTTAGCACAAAGGCTGGAAACAGGGGAAAAAGTGAGCCTGGCTCTGTCCGAAGGTAAAAAAAAAAATCTGCCAACCAGCTCCTCTAAAGCTCAATAACTAACACCAAAAAACCAAAGTCAAATTTGGATTTTGTACTGATTAAACAAAAAGAGATATAATGTGTTCATTTGTTTATCATTTGTTTTCTACACTCTTAAGCTCGCAAAACTTTAGTTAATACACAAACTTATGATGAAGTCTTCAGGAGCTGCTGAGACAAGCAAACAGCACGCAGTTTCTGTTTCATACAATAAACCTACTTAAAAACCTATTGATATTTTTCTTAATTTTTAGCTCTTCTGTCAGTAAGCATTTACAGAAGTGAAAAAGGAGGTTATTACTGTTATGTTTGTGTTATTGTGGCTACAAGTCCTCAAACTCATATCAGCTGCATTTTTCAGAAGACATGCTGGAAATCACTGCTGAAATAATTACAATTGTGATGGCTGAACTCCATTTAGTTGCTTTAGTTTCAGGGTGCTGGTACTGCGTGTGCTGGTTCACTGTCACTGATTACAGGGACACTTAAGCAGGACAGAACAGCCATCGTTAGTGTTATGTTATGTTATTAGCACATTAGCACCTGAGCTTTCCCTGCTCGGACAACTCAAAATGACAGCTGTGAAAAGGGCCTGTTACAATCACTGAATCTCTGCTAATTAGTAACTATACCTGAGATTACTGACCAAACTGTCTTCAGCAAAATTATAAACATTTAATTGTAATGAGGTTCATTACAATTCATTTCTCCACTAGATGGCAGCAGAGGATTATGTCAAGGGAACAGACGTACACGAATACACACACACACATGTTCACACTGTGTTTTATGTTTTAAGTGCAGCTATAGTTGTAAGAACGCGCTTTTCTTCTCAAATCATCATGACAGATGGTGGGAATATGGTTGAATATGCTCCATTGAAATCCATGCACTGTGACAGGCAGTAGGCTGGAACTGTTTTTGGTAAAGACCATTCACTCTCTTTCTCTCACTCTCTGTGTGTGTGTGTGGGATAAAAAGAGAGAGGGAGAGAAAATGTATCTTTTCCAAAAGACATGAGCAGTGTAATCACAACCCTGTCTTTTAGAAATTCTGTTTATATGTAGCTAATCTGCAACAACAAATATGTTTTAAAGATAACATAATGCTGGCAATAATCTATTCAATAGCTCTGCAACTCACATGCATTGATTACGGGAGAGCAATCTCACAACTGATTGATGAACATATCCTTGTCAGATGAATGACAAACCCCTGCTCTAAGTTATCTTTATTATAACATTTACCTTTGCTGTTCTCTGCCTCAAAGACACTGATCACCAGAAGCCTGAAGTCCATTTAAGTAGAGGGACTAAGAGAAAATGTCAGTTTATTTTAGAAGAGAATGTGATCATAACTCAGCTTGTGCAGAGCAGCCCCTGTCAACGGCAGATTATTAATATTCCAAAACCTTCTAACTATCACTGCAAACTCTCATACTGAAGATGAATCTGATATCTTGGCTATTACATATCCTTAGGGTTTATATTTGAACTGTAAAATCATTTCAGGATTTGAATACCCTTTAATTTTCCATACCTTATTTTCTTAGTAACTATATGTAAATGTTATGCTAGTCTCCACTTTTGCTGGAGAGGGATTTACTGTTGAATGCTCAAAATTTATGATTATGATTTACCAATTCTTTTTATATTTTAGAACAGAGATGGGAAAAAAACAATTAAAACAAAGAGTGAGAGACAAAGAGACAACGAGACAGAGTGTCAAAGTGCAACAGGTATGATGTATGTAGTGTATTAGAGTATATTGTGGAATATGAGCAATACCAAAAAAAATCTATGAGAGTAACGAATGTGAGCTTCTTAGTATATTGTTCTGTAGGTCAGTGAGAAGAAACCTGTGAAAATAGCCTCCCAGTTCAGTTAAAGCAAGAGTTAGGACATGGTTGTTTTCATTATTAGGTTTTACTGGGCTACAGCCAGTGCAAGAGGGCGTTTATGTTCTGCAGGCACAGCAAAATGTCACATTCAATCTGTACACTTTGTTTTCAAAAGGTCATAATTAGCTAGCAGTTTTGAAACAATTATGGCCAAAGTGCACCAATTTCCCTCTGAAGCAAAACATAGAATTACTCATGGAGAGTGAAGCTGAGCGGCGTGTATGTGTGAAACACTTGTGGTTTGGTGTTATTCCATTCTTACTTCTTCGTCCAGTATCAAATGCTTTGTCTCTGTATCAACTACAAAACTTAAATGTAGCAAGGAGAGACTGGTTGTCCACTTCCAATTTTATGTTATCTTATCAAAGTTGATGGAGAGTGAACGCTGTTAGATTTAAGCAATTTAACACTTTTACATGTAGGAGCAGCTGAGAATAATTACAATTTATTAGCCAGGTTGGAGAGGGTTTGGTGATAGGAGGGCACACATGCATACACACGAGGGAAATTAAAAAAGCAGCTGCAGAGTAACAGGAAAATGTAATTTATGCCACAACAACATACCTGCCACAATTTTCCTGGCAATTTGAAGATTTGGAAAAAGGCAATCTACTGAGTACCCAGGTGTGCTGTTGGCAAAAATCTGTTTATAGATCTGATAATAATTTTTTGCACAAAGATAAAGAAAACATAAAACCTTGTTTAACATTACTTTTTTTAATGCAGCACCTCAAGTGACTTTTTCCATGTAAAAAAAAAAACAAAAAAAACTGCAACATGACAACAGTGCTTAAGAGCAAATATAGTGTTTCTCTCTCTTAAACAAAACTAAATGTGTAAAACAAGAAATATTTCATTTTTACTTTGCTGCCATAAAGAGGTCAAATGAGTGATTATGTTGCTGTTGCTAAGGCGGTCAGACTCGTTGCTATGTGGCAACCTCAGCTGTTGTAGGAAATGGCTCTGGTTAAAGTTTAAAAGAAGGGAAGGAAAGAAGGCGATGTAGCCACAATGCTTTTGGTGTGCACTTGTGTGTAAGTGTGTGTCTTTCTGTGTACACATGTATTGTTGTCTTGGGCATTTGTGTATTTATTGTGTGCTTGTGCCTTTCTTGGGGTAAATGTGTGCATACGCTAAAGCATGTATAGAATTGTGTGTATATACTGTGCAGCAATTTTTTGTGTGCATATACCATTACCAGCTTCTGCACACATACTGCACAACGTAATGTATGTGTGCGTTTGTGTGTGTGTCTGTGTGTGTGTGTGTGTGTGTGTGTGTGTGTGTGTGTGTGTGTGTGTGTGCGCGCGTGTGTGTGTGTGTGTGTGCTTGCGTACGATTCCAATAGTGGACCTCCCGGTGCTTACACATGTGAACCAGAGAGCCAACAGGGGACATTTTGGAGGTTGACTACTGGTCATGCTTTAAATCATGTTACAATTATGTTGAAAAACTTCTGATGAATTTAATTAAATTTTATCCAAGGCCTGCAGGTGTTTGAGTTCGTACTCAGCACTGCCTCTGCCGGCTGGAGCAGGGGTTTTAATGACGTGAAATGCAAATTGCTTGCAGCCCCAGGTAGGTGTTCAGAAATTCTGCTTAATACCTTTTTAAAATTATATTTAAAATATATATGCATATATAAATGTAAAGGCTCAACTTTAGAGGACGTCCTAACTAGTTTCAAGCTGTATTAAAATGCAGAAGGCAGAGGAACAACAATATCATTATTATTAAAATGTAATACAAAGAAAAACTGTGAGGATGATGATCATTTCTTTTCACTGAAATGAATCACTTAAAACAATTTTAAAAAAGTACAGTGCATGCAGCTTAAAGTGTTCCGAGCATTCCTCTAGCAAAACTATTCATTCTAGCACATAGCTAGTCCGTCAGACAATTGACCCTTATTTCCTAGAGCTTTTGAATATTTCCTTTGGATCTTTGAAAATTTGATCTTTCAAAATTCACGGCAGGGTCTGAGTATCAAACCCAAGACCTCAGAAACCCAAAGTAGTCTTCTTACTCCTTCTGCTATTTAAACAGAGACACTTGAGTTCTAATCCTTTGAGATTTTGACTGTTTCCTTTGGACATTGGAGTTCAAAATTAAATGCACCTCATAGGGATCAAAGCGTCAACCCTTAAGGTACAAAACTGTCCTTAAGTCCCTGGGCTATGTCTGCAGCAGGATTAGTGTCTTCTTTAGTTTCTTATAGCTATAGAGTCTTTCCTCTGAGTGCGGGGCGTGAAAGTACAACAAGTTGCCTGGGTGTCAGAGTCACAACCTCAAAACGTTGGAGTGGTCCAGTTACAATGCCTTTCCACTTGGCCATGACCAGCCAAAGGTGGTCCCAACTTTTCCATTGGACAGCACCCAAAGAAAAGCATCAAAAGCTCTAAGAAAAAGAGTGAACAGTCCTCAACTAAATAGCTCAACTTGTTATGGGACTGCTAGGAAGTCCTGAGGTTTGATTTTTATGAGTCTCTGTGAATTTTGAAGTCCAACACCCAAAGTGAAGACTCAAATGCTCTAAATAATACAGTAATAAAGTAAGTAATACAGCTCATAATTTTCTGTGGAAATGACTCAAATTTTGAGGTTGTGGGTTCAAGCTTCAGTTAAAGTGAATTTTCAAGCAAGAGTTTGCATTAAATCAAACACTGACACTGTGTCAGCCACTGCCAGTTGCGAGCTAACAAACAGCAAAAACAATTAAAAGATGCTAACTACGCTAACCGTTCTGATACATCTGCTGGTTGCCGCTTTTGGTGCATAACAAAGACTAAGTCTGACTGAGGTTCAAACTTGTGGCCGAGTCTCTCCGATGTTTCCTCTGCTGACCATCTTGAAATGCACTGCTGTTTCACCTGTCAACCCAGCACAAGCAGCGGTGGTGGGTGGGGTACAAGGCCTGATCCAGATTTCTACATAAGGAAGAAAACGTAGATGTGCTTACAGCTCCGGTTTTTCATTATTTTTCCAATTGTTATGTGGGAAAACCATGTAAAACAAAATATTAATATATCATATTTTTGTATCATGTTTGATACATCGGCCAGGGTTGCAAATCCCCTCTTGACAATTCATAAAGCAAATTTAGAAAAAAGCAGTTTTGCACTTGTACTAGATAAAAGATAAAATTTTTAAAAATTTAGTTTTTTTCATGTTTTTTCAAAATGACCAGAAATAGCGGTCCATTTTTAGTTGGTTTAGTCTGACAGTCCACCGTTGGTAAGATAGGATTGTGTGTGTGTGTGTGTGTGTGTGTGTGTGTGTGTGTGTGTGTGTGTGTTGAGTATGGCGGTCTCACCTCAAGCCTGAACCCAGTGTAGCCGCGGGGAGGGTTGGGCATTTATGAAGGAATTCTGTAATTTTCAAAACTGTGGTTTGAGTTTCACTCTTTTTAACAAGCTGGTTTGGGCACTGATAATGGAAAACGGCTGCAGAGAGAAAGCGAACTAGAGAGAGAGCTAGAGAGAGCGAGTGAGAGAGACAGAGACTTTTGGCATCATTTGGATTCACTTCCCATTTCTCAAAATATGTTTTTGCCATTTGCTCTTCAGGGATTTTTTGCATTATCATTTTCATGCTAGTTAAACAACATACTCTGGCCGGCAACAGGAAAAGTGGGAAAAATGGATTTAAAAAGGGCACAAGATCCACATAAGTTCATAAGTGGAGCCCATCAATCCCACTGAGTCCCATTACCATGGCATCAGAGCTTTAACCTCAAAAGCACAACCAGCAATGACTCAGGGTACAATCTGAGGACTTGTCTGCGATGTAATATACGAGTTGTCATTAAACTTTCCCTGAAAACAGGATTCAAGTGTGAATTTCTTTTCACCTTGGCAGCTCCATGATGTTATCATGTTAACCTTCCTGTTGTGGTGCCGTCAAAACTGACTAATTTCAAAGCTTTAGTAAATGTGTTTTCTTTAATCTGCTTGCCATAATATAATTTTGCCTTATGACATATTTAACAGAACATTTCCATAAAATCATTTATTTTCATGTTGAACATGTTTTCATACCTAATTTAGATAATAGATAACAAATCTATAATTGTACTTATAATGTATTATTAGGTCTTAACAGAAAAATGCAACCCACTCAGTATTTTTCCTTTGGCATCACTAGTGTAAATAATTTCTGAATTGGTGACAGTTTGTGCGAAGATATGCTACAATATCATGTATTGTAACGTAAATAGTATTAAGTGAGGTCATAGGTTTAAGATCACTTAAATCAAAGTACAAGCTTATTTGAATACTGCGCTGCTCTGGGGATCAGCATTTATTGCTTATTCTTACATTTCCAACGGACATGAGTGCAATACTTCATCATAAAAATGATTTAAATGAAGATCCAAAGCTTGGTTTCAGAATGTGTAGAGGATGAAGATGTGTAGAAAGCTAAAACTTAAATGCTTGTAATTAGTTACCACCTCCCCCTGATTTTTAATGGATTTAGCAGAAACTCCAGATGTGAAATTTGGTCTTTTGCTATTGTTGCTACTTATGCTGCTCTTTGCACGTCCAATACGACTGGCACCCCTAGTTATTACTGGTGTGCAGTCCAACTGCTACTAATGATTCCACAACTACCTGGAAATGTCTCTCTTGCTACTACTAATGAAGTGTCTTCTACTAATACTGGTGCTTTTTCAGCCGTATTAACTACCATCATACCATGATGAGGGATATCAGCACTGTTAAAGGAAATGACTGCTTCACAAAAGTTGAACAGTTTGTAGGAAACAATAGCTGTGTTTTAAGCAGAACTTCATGTTCCACATCTGGATGCCAGGTAGCCTGACCCCCTGCTGGACCTAAACACACGCACATTGCCACACACACATATAGACACATCGGTCCAAGCGACCATGGGGGCCTGTTAAGCTAACTGGAGATATTTAACCCTCAGACTGGGAAAATAAAATGTGTAATGTAATGGAGCCAGCTGTAAAAGCACAGAATGGTACAGAACTGAATTCAACAGGACATTGCCTTAACCTAGTGTGACTTAGTGTAACCAAACCGGAGACTAGACTGATTCAGGGTCAGCAATGGCCTCAACTTGCCCAGTGATGACATCAGTTAAAGGATGAAAGCAGGTTGTAATAGCAGTGTATGGGATTCCCCAATGACAATGACACAATGAGATGTTGTCGAAACTGATCTTGGATCTTTTGGTTGTGGGGATCTTTGTTTGCAAAATAAACATGTTGCTGATATATTTCTCATAGAATACATTAAAATCAAATTACATTTTAATATATGTACTGTTTTTTATGTCTGCACCATTACATCAAATGGAAATTTGAATTATTTCATTATATTTCCTCAAAATCTGGCCTTTTCAGTGAAATTTTAAAGATTATGAGGGTTTGTACAGTGCTTGGCCGTGCAACACGAGTTTGTTAACATCATGATGGATGCACATCATTACATTGCTTTATCTCAGTGCAATTAGACCTTCTTTTGAAACTTGAGGCACTGCTGTCTCTGTCTCATCAATGTATTCTGTATACCCGCTTATCTCGTGCAAGCTCTGGGATGGCTAGAGGTTTGGAACATCCTAGACAGGGACAGAGACATTTGGACAGTTTAGAATCTCCAATTAACCTAAAAAGCATGAACTGTGGGAGGAAACCAGAGCAATGATTGTTTTTACTAGTGTTTTTTTCTGACTGTGAATGTTTCTTGATTCTCAGGTCTCGCTTGAAAAAGAGATTTTGATCTCAATGAAGCTACCTGAACAAATAAAGTTGATGTATACACCTGGGTCTGGGATAGAGCCCAGGAAATAAGAAACAGTGCCAACTACTGCCCGTTGGTATGGCTATGTAAAACAGTTTGAAGTGTGCGCATTTCAAAAGGTGAAACATTTACAAATTTTGGAAATCCTGTTCATTATAAGTAATGAGAAAAAGGAGCCAGCGTTGTGAGGAAAGCTTCTGAGTGCACATTCAGAATTACACTTCTTTTAAACGAACTCACAGAACTGATTTTGTCATACAGTGTTTATGATCATCTCGGGGCTGCAAAATACAAAACGTAGAGAGGGAGGAGAAGCTCTGACTGCATGTTCAGTTAAGTATTTACATGCCAGTTCTGCCCCTGGCACTGCAGCTGGTTATATTTAGTATTTTTAGTGCTGCTGTAAATAGTCTATGCGTTGGTGTATGTGAGTACATCCTCCTCCACTCTGTCCTAACATTTTTCATTAAAACATTACAAATCAAAGTTTTCATAACAGCTATATTATTAACTTAATTTCTCTCCCTCCCTCACACTCTGAGGTAATGCAGAGCAAAGAGGGTTTTTTACGAGCACTTAACACTAATGTTACACTAATGCTGCAGTCATGAGCTCATGTTCTGAGCCCCCCCAACTTTCACACTCAGTTCATATATATCTCACTTTCTCTCACTCCCTCTGCACTGTTAAAGGTGTTGAACTTTGTTACAACCTTGACTTGTATAGTTTCCAGGCGATTATATACTGTAAATCCAAATATTGTTGATTGTTGTTACCCAAATGGAAAAAAAAATTGTAGCTGGATTTGTGTCGGATGTAAGATGTGCTTCACTTGCTTCATTTTTAAACTGTAATTTTAAGACCTGCTTGATTTTTTTTTTTATGCTTCTCAGCATGTTTCAGTTTCTGTCTATTTATAGCTTTCTCTCCTGCCATCTGCTTTCCATTCCATCTGTCAATTTATTTTTCTTCCTCTCCCACCTTTCCTCACTCCTTCAGTCTTATTCTCCAATTTTGGTCTTTGTCACTTTGGTCTCTGCTTCTCTCTTTCAGTACGCTTAGAAATCTGCAGCACAGAAAGACACTCCTCTCTCTCTCTCTCACTCACACTCATTGGACTTTATTACCCAAAATGACCAGTTTCCTTCCTTTTATTAACATGTTTTATGATAGCTGGATGCAATATGTCATCATTCTGATTCCAAAGGTTATAGTGGGCACATCAGCCAAAAGCACCTCATTTCTATTTTTCTGTTCTTGCTTTAATATCAGAACTCATTCTTTCACCTGATGAATTTCACCTTCGGAAAGTAAACCAATCTAGAAAAAAAAGTCAAAATCAAATGGATTCATTGTTTAAACTCAACCTGAGCATTTAATAACCTGATGGCATCAAACTTGTGTCTGGAAAAATAGTTGAAACTCAGGCCTTGTTAGCAAACCTTAACTACTACCAAAGTGGTGTATCTGTACCATCAAATTTATCAAAAGGTATCTGAGGTTGGCTCTGAATTCTTGGTCGGCTCTATGTCCAACTTTGCTATTCTTAGTATGTAATTAGACAAGTATCCTGCTTGACTCAACATGGGACAGTGGTGCATTGTTTGGTTCAGTGTATTTTGATAAATGAAAAACAGGTTCTGTTAAAAAAAACTTGAATACAGTATTGTTTTGGAATTGGTTTAGTGCTGCATTTACAAATTTTAAATGATCCTTGCTCAGTCCAAGTGAGATTATTTGAGTACCCTGAATACTTAAATACTCTTACAAGTTTAATATTTAAGATGAAAAATGCAGCCAGTTCAGGCCATACAACTGTAGTCACCATAAGAATCAAGAAAGAACCAGGTCATATCCACATGTTCATATATCCTTGTGCAATATATCACTGGTAACAAGCTGAGGATTTATAATGTCTTCTTGCATTTTTAACAAAACAAAGGCCCACAGGCCGAGGCATTTTTCAAATGTTTTGAGTTAATTCAGCAAAGTACATTCAGCACTGCATGACTGTAATTTCCTCAGTCACCACCTCCACCTACTTCCTCTGACAAACATGTCAGACATAATAGATTGTTTGTTAAGTAGTAAATTTCTTTTTATCTTGTTCTGTCTTTTTTCCACACAAACACAAAATTCACACACCCACTGCAAGACCCAGAGTTACCTTGTGTTTGTCCACCTGTAAATCAGAGTCCTGGACTAAAGTTATCAGCCCGGCTTAACAGGCTGTATTTATTGGCTGTGAGCGCTGCTTCAGGTCCACGTCAGGAATTCCACAAAATTACTACAAGTATGACTTACTGCCTATTACTCTACACACGCACAGTCGCAAGGTCACACATGAAAGTATATGAATGTAGATGAAGTCACACACATGAGCACATGCAGAGAGCCATTAATTTTTAGATTGTTGACCATTCCTGCAAAGGCCTAATCAGTTGATTTACAGGGTCCATCAGCCTGTATGTATTTCAGCATTCTCTTTTTATATTACTCTCAGGTTTCTTTTACATCTTACTTTGTTTTTATGGGCCAATTTAGAACCTTTAAGCCCCCGCCCCCGTTAATGCCTCAACATGCGTTGTACCTTGGGTCCAGACTAGTAAAGATTGTTTTAATAAAACTTTTTCATTCCATTCTGATGACAAAAGAACCACCTGACCACCTTTATTTGGATGAATTATTAGTTAGTTCAAATAAATTTACATAACATCTGACTGATACAATCAAAGTACACTACCATAACTGTTGGAATGGCTGAATAGATAGAAAGATAAATGCATTAAACACTCAATTTAATACATGGGTGAATTGAAACTGCAGGAAAAATCACATTTGTGTTGCTGATATTTTTCATGAAGTTTGCCCGTCCTCAAATGATTCAGCGCCATTGGATTTAGTTGAAAGGCTGCTTGAGTTATTGTAGTTACTTAATTGTGAGAACTTTGGTTGATGGCTTGTCTTAGCCTGACTTTATACAGAGTTACACACTTTGTACACACTTTTGTAATCATATATGGATTTGCTCTCTGACAGTTTTACCTTTCAAACCTTGCTTTTAAAATGAGATCTGGTTAAAAAAAAATCTCTGCATGACTTCAGAACAGATATTTGATCAATTGATGGCTACAGCTGTTTTCTGAGCTGAGTGTTTGATATTTTTCTGTTATGTGTTTTATGTTTTATATCTATGCTTGACTTCTTGATTTTTTACTTCTTATTTACAGTAAATTACTATCTTTTGGGTTTTACTTGCACTTACTTGGTCTGGAAACAAGAATGATCTGATTTCTGATTGGCTGTTGAAAGATGTCCATGTTTGGTTTCCTGTCCTGGCGTCCAGTCTCTCCCCTTGCTGTCTTGCTCTGCAAAACAACACAAAATAGAATAAATAAACACACAAATCTGAAAAAATACAAAAACAAACATACTATTGATCTGTTGGCAAAAATAATCATATTGTGTTATGTTGAAATTTGTTTAATTATTGCTTTTGCTTTATGACTAGAAATTTAATTGGAGGAAAACTTTACTGATGTAAATGTTCAGTGTGTGTGTGTGGACTCTTGGTGCTAAAGGTTTTGGGTAATGTCTGGTGCCATCTGTATTAAAAAACATATTTTTTTTTTTCCAGACATGTGGAAACACAAGTCAGTTCTAAATGAAGCCAGTTCTGTAAAGGTTACAACGGACACACAACCTTATTGCCATTCATTGCTTTATTAAAAGGTGCAACCCTGCAGCCCAATGTGTTGGCTACATCCTCACTTTCTCACCCTCATGAAAAGCTTTTTATTAAGTTCAACAACTTGCTTCCATTTTTTATTAAAAACCTTCTTTCATAATCAACTGTGAGGGTGTTTTGAAGGAACTCACACCCTAAAATAATAAAAAGGCTATGATACAGTAAAATGTGTAACTCTGATCATGATGGAAATTATGTAGAAAAAACTGTGATAAAGCAACACTTTTTGTTTTCCACTGAATATTGCAGTTTTGATATTTTGTGATGCTGTGCTTTGGTATAATACAAACACCTTAGCGTGGATAGAAGGAGCATTGAGGTTGGGATTAGACTTTATTGACAGAAGAGATTGTAACATGTCACAGTAGGGAAAGCACAGGAAATAACAACAAATGATTTCAAGTTTCAGAGTCCTGCTATTGTGCATGCTGGCTCACTGTAGACCTTCCTGTCCACATACTTTTGGACTGCTATTCAGGGTTTGAGGACACAGTTTTTCTTTCAAGTTTTCAAGTCTGCACAGAGACCTGATCTCAACCCCATTCAGTACTATCTGGCTGACTTGGAATGCCGACTGCTTGCCAGGCCTTATCACCCAGCATCAGTGCTCGGTCTTAGTTATGCTCTTATGCCTGAATGAGGATAAATCCCAGCAGCCAGATACCAAAATATTGTGGAAAGCTCCCCCAGAAAAGTGGAAGCTGTTACAGCAGCATGTGAATGTATGAATATGGCAGCACATGGTTCTGGAATGAAAAATTCAACAATCACACATGGGTGTAATTAGTGTGTGGTTAGTTACTGGCAGTTCATACTATTCTCAGCATGGTGGAGGGAGGTGTAGTTTCTATGTGTTTGTTTGTTTACTTCTTATCTATATGAAAGCCTCCTTTGTACTGGTAACTCAGAACACAACAGGAAACTCATGAATGATATGATGCTGCACAACCCCGATCTTTGCACACAATCACATACACAAACACACACGTAATACCTCTGCCTTTCATACTCACACTGAAACACACAGTCAACAAAGACTTTCTCACTTTCTCCTATCTGTCTCACTTGTAAACACCCACACAAAGAGCCTGTTCTGTAGTAAGATGAACATCTCTTGTCTGATATCATCCTTATTTTCTCAGAGATCAGCCTCCTTAACGCCACACCACTCACAATAGAACTCCTGTCTGTGCCTGTGATTGGCCATCTCTACAGTGATAGTTGCTGAGCAACCTTAAAAACATCCTTCCCCACTGATGGCAAAGTGTAGTGACCCCTTAGATACAATAGCATGCATCTGCACAAACACAAACACATACTGTGGATGCCTAAACAAAAGAGCAGCTACATACAAAGATCAGGGAGGGAAAGGTAAAACCTATGCCAACCACTGGTAACCCCTGTCTCCTAGAAATTACATTTATATACTGTACATCTCATCCGCAACAGCAAACACAACTGGATTGTCTTCTATTAACATACTGAGGAAATGTTACATACATATTACATATAAGCCACAAATATGGTGATACTGATCATATTTGTTTTCGGTCAAAAAATTCAATCTTGCAGTACAATACCCACTTGTAGTGACTACAACGTTATTAATCTTTCTTCTTGTTGTTTATGTTTATATTTGGGCAATCACAGTACTTGGTTAAGTTCAGGGAAAGATCATGGTCAGGTTTCATACAGAAAAAGTTCAGTGATGTCAGACACAATGTGTTTATTTACATTTCATTAAAACCACAATCTTTCCCTAATCTTAACCAAAGTGTTACCTAACCACAGGCAGGTCTGCGTGGATGCAATCTCCGGTCCCTAGCGTGACACTCGATGAATGTCTGTACAAAGTACATCTGCAATCACGTCAATCAACTCCTTTGTGAATCCATTGCTGTTAGTAAATGTGGAGCTATTTACTGTCTGGGTTGTATATATATGTAACGTCTAGGAAACAGAGCTACACTGGTTGTGTTGAACTTTTATAAAAAAAAAAAAAAAAAAAAAACCAGACTTTTCACAAGAGCACATAAGTTCTAAAAAACAAACACAGAATATGTAAAAGAGCAATATGACTGTGAAGATTAAAATATACCTGACAGCCTGGTTGCGCCACCACAGCCGCGTGGCAAGGCTGTCTCATTTCAAAGGCTACTTCTTATGCAGCTGAGAAGTACATCCTTTGTTTCCCGAACAATGACGGATTGAACAGGTGGATCCTTCCCGGCCCAACTAGTCCAAAGATTCATTCCACGCACAAGGGCCACACCTTCATAGACTGCATCCTTCAAAGGACATTGAACTGAGACACAGCTCAGTGTTCTGAATTTGCTAGAACTCTGATTCGCTCCTGTGACAGCTATGTCTCCATAGCAATGGTGTTTGAAAGTCAAGGGTATCATAGTATTTAGATGCAAGTAAAAACCATGATCTATTAGACACAAAGTTAAAATAATTACATCTGACAGCCATAGCATTAACTTATAGTAATATTAAATCAACTGGGAATCTCAAGTGTTTCTGTGTACCAACATAATTTATAAAACAACTTTAAAATGGGAATGTACAGTGGGAAAAAATACTTCTGGAACCAGAGGCTTCACCCACACAAAAACCAAAACACCAAAAAGGCCTATTTTATATTTCCAAAAGAAAATTTTAAGAAGTGGGCGACAGCATTACAGTGTGTGACAACACAGTATACAACGAGCACTTTGTACATTAATTCATTGTTTGTGGGTTTTAAAAAGCAAACACACACTCACTACATACTAACAAGGAACACACACACACATGCATGCACATACATACACACACAGTGATAACCGAGACCGATGCATCCAACAGACAGATAACAAACAAACAGAGACAAAGAAACCTGCACAGGGACTGATGGTGTACACATGAAAGCTTGAAAAACATCCACACACACCTTGGTGTGTTTGTTGCCATTTCCATGGCTGCTGCTCTTTGATTCCTGAATGCAGCATCAGTTTTGTTTACACCTGGGACTAAAGTATATTAGATAATTGTTACATTGGTAACAACAGTTACAGTCAGCAGTATGGTCAGTTTGTCCGTTTTGGTATTTTACCACGTGATGCTGTCCTGCTTTATTTTCATGAGAACTGAGAATATTTTGTGATACTGGTATCACTGGCCTTATCCCTGAATTAAAACACATGACACCATCATCCTCCTCTCTCCCAGTTCAAAACTCTAAGTCAACTCCCTCTCCTTGTGGAGTGCCTTACCCTTTCCTGTTCAAAACATATCAAACTGCTGGGGAAAAACCAGAATGTCAAAACCCAAACCTTAAATATTACAACAAAAATAGTTCTTATCTCTTTGGCCTAGATGCTGTTTCAAAGGCTTTTCAATCCCACCAAGTAACACTTTGGCAGGAAACAGTGAGTGTCACATTTCCCATAATGTGAGACTACAGGATGTGACACATCACTGGGAGAACATGAACTCATGAATATGAACTTGCTGTGCTGTAGGTAAGACCAAGAACTCAAAAGACAACTGCACCAAACAGTTTTCAGAATCCACATTTTGGCTGTTATGGACCTTTTTGAACTCCCACTGCAGGAGAGTTGGCACATCCCTGTTCACTACAAATGACTTGTTCCCACTTACTGCAATTGCAGTCCCATATTTCAAACCTTGTCCAGGACGTCTTGACTGTTAATCAAAAATGCTGGATTTTTTTGTTGACACACCTCTGGTGGGAGGAGTAAAGAAAGGCAAGTTATACCTCCAGTTCATGGTGGAAAATACACCAAGTAGTGTTAGATGTCCTCTGTCATAACAACGCCGACTGGGTGTTCAGCCTTAGATTTCACTGACAGAAAATAATTTGAAACCACCAAAAAATGTGAACCAACAGAACTCTTGTTTTTGGCCTCATGGTTGGTAAGTAATATGTAGTGAATGGGAAAGTTTTGCTTTTAGTTTGGTTCCTTTGGAAGCTCCAGACCTGCACAGTCTGGGGGATTGCTGACAAATGTCCACAACAACAAAAGTCACATGCCTGCAGAAAAACAACTAGAGCTCCAAAATTCACCTCATGACACATTTTTCCAGATTTTTCCAGATTTTGTCTGGATGCACCCAACTACAGAGACACACCATGAACCCATGTAGCATGGTGTGTACAACAGGGGTGGACTGAAACAAAAATTCAGGCCAGGAATTTAACTCCAGCCCAGGCCACCCTGTTCACGCAAACCACCAGACCGCTAATTTTGTAGGCTAACCCTATTTGCTGATGTAATAGGTATCAGACCAGTTAAATTTGGCCCTTATGTTCATCTGCGAGGAACGTTATCCAGATTACAAAATACAAACATTTGGGACTGACCAACAAGTAGCCAGTCTCAATACTGTCTTCATGGTATGCTACAGCTGTGGGCGAACCCTCATAAACTCACTAGAAATACACCAGGCCTAGTTCATACTAAGGTACAAGGCTAGAGACACACAACAATTAGCATACATAAAAAAGGAATGAAATACAGAATAAGCTAATATGTTCAAATGATTTTTTTTTTTCAAGCATGAATCATATCAAAAGTATCAGAAAACTTCACACACGCACATTCACTGAAGATGAGCATAAGCTATGTAGCCTATAGTGTGTGGGTTTGAGCTAGTGTTTTTGACTGACCTGGTTCCTTCCTGGAAAACATGTCGCTTGTTTTGCAGCAGTTGGTTGCGTCTGGGGCAAGGGACTTTATCTTTTTTTATTCTCTCCCTCTCTGCTCCACCTTTTCTCTTCCTCCAACCGTGACAACGATCCATTTCACCGAGCGTCTAAAATGTTATCGTGGAGGAGCAAGTAGATGGTTGCTATGCGCGTTGCTGAGACGTGATGACGTCGTTTTTGACACTGCGGTGATCGAGTGAAAGAGTCGCACCCGGTGGATTCTGAAACGTCCGTCAAATACTTCCTGTCTGCTCAATTATCACTATCTACATCCGTTTTCCCCACATCGACGGTACCACAGTTGACTTTTCTTTCGAGAAATCCGGTGTTGTGACGAGTTTTACCTCTATGATGCAGGCTCTGGATGATTTTTTTAAATCATGTTTTCCCCAAATTATGTACGAATGGCTTGATACAGTAAATAGTGCATGTAGCTGCTGTGAATGGGGAAAAAAGTTCCCCAGTGGAGCATGTCCCCTAAATATAGACTGAAGTTGGGGCTAAGCCCCAAATGTTTACAATGTCTGGCTCAGCCCCTGAAATGGAGCGATTTAAATTGAATGTTTTTAACAAAATACTTATCTGCAAAGGTAACAGGCTGCAGTGTGAGGCTTTTTAAGGCTTATGCTGCTGTGGTAGTCCCCATTAGAATGTGGGGTCAAAGGTTATTCACTCAAGTTTTCTCTATTGTACTGGGCTATGTTTCATGATTTTATTAATCAGCTGACTGATTTTTTTGCCATTGTAATCATATTTCTTCTCTGCGGCCTATTTAATCTTTCTTCTAATTTATTTTTCTTCCCTCCCTTCTTTGACTTTCTTTCTGTATTTAGCTTCCACATGATATCCTGGTATTTTATATAGATTAAATAACACATCACTTGTCACGACATTTTGATGTCTACGTATTTTAAGCTTTTCATGTTATTGTCACGTTATTGAAACGCTGTGTCATTTAGGGTTAGGGTTAGGGGTTAGTCAGTTGAGAAATTATAGTGTGAAATGGCATGCGAAATGCAAAAAAATGTGTGTTGATAACATGTGAAAGGACTTAAGAAATTGATGTGTTTTCATAGCCTACACCATTTGGTGATACCAGGCTGTTAAATTTGCTTTGCAGTAATTTTTTCAGTCATTGAAAGTGAATTGATCTTTAATTCTGCATTTGCATAAGTTTTAAAACTCTTTTGAAGTCTGTGATTCTGCGTCTTCATTGATTATTTTTTATGTGTAAATAACAAAATGTCTTTGCTTTTTTACCATCATATTAAATATCTTTTTAAATTGTTAACTTCACTGCATTGTCATGTGCAGTACTTGGTGCACATATGTGGTCACCTTATTTATACATCACACTTTTTCATTTTCACATTCACCATGTTTCACCTAGTCATGCTGCTTTAGTTTGGCTGCTTTGATCAGGTTTTCATGGTATTTCATGTTCTTTACTAAATTAATTTATTCTCTTTCACCAGCTTGTTTATTCCTGCTGCTTCGTTAGACTTCAGAGTAACTGTTGTTGTGGCAGTGCTGGCAGCCGTGCAATTAAACTAGTTCATAATGTGAATTTTAATGAAGAGCACTTCATGAGCCATTTGTTTATATTACCTCAACTCTGACAAAGCATGAACTTGGTCTGTGAGATTTCCCTAACTAATTAGACTAAATGTTACCCCCGGCGATACATTTTTGGATTAGCAGAGCCTCCAAGGAAAAATGATGTCATACACTTGGATATATGTTATTTGTGTTTCTCTAATTGGGAGTAAATCTGGTCAAAATCTGTTGTATTCATCCCGCCTCTTTAACTCTGAGTACTTACATCTGGGTGTAATCTGTTATTTTTTCTTTGATGGTGATAATCAGTGGAAAGCAATGAAACCAGAGATTTTACCTTTTGAGTGTGGCTCCTAGGGTTGATTTTTCTTTTTGACTTGTATTCTTTATTTGTGTGTATTTGTGTTTTTGTCAAACCTAAGTATGACATAACCTACAAAAGCACACATGCACAGCAGAAATATCTCTTTATGCAGACATGTAGATAAATTGAGAGGAAGGTAAAAGGCAAAATAAAGGAAATGCCTAGATTAATGTAACACAGCTTGCATGTTACATTCATTCCTGTTGCTCTACATCTGTCAAGCAACAATATCTGGAACAGGTCTTATTCTTTCTTTGATGGCGGTGATCAGTCACACCTGATCAAAACAGAAAGGAAAAAGTAAATGAAACAGGAAAACAGAAAAAAAGCATGTAACTCGT
Source organism: Seriola dumerili (assembly GCF_002260705.1). Lineage (NCBI taxonomy): Eukaryota > Metazoa > Chordata > Actinopteri > Carangiformes > Carangidae > Seriola > Seriola dumerili. The sequence continues at coordinate 6,105,247 of NW_019174586.1, forward strand.
GATTGTGGATGTAATTTGAATATACATGTAGAGCAGGTTTTGTTGTTTATGCAGCTGCTCATACATTTAATCATTTCATGTTTCACTGGCTCTATGTTCAAGATATGCACACACAGTCATGCATTTACATGTTTTTCACCCGCAAACACATAAACAAAAACACATTCTCTGATTCCATTTCCGTGTAATCAGTCATTTTGTTCCTCCCTTCTTTTAATAGACATGCTTTCTCTCTCTCTTCCTTTTTTCTTATACAGGCATTTGCTTTCACATTTGCCTTACTGCACATTAACTTGAGGGTATTTTCCAATCAAATGTTAATTTTACTTGTCTGTTTGGCCCCTCCTTGTCTGTTTCCTTGCAGAATTTTTAACAGTGAAGACTCAGAGAGAACAAATCAACATTGACTCCACCCCTATTTACATGTCGCTATGGGCGTGTCAAACATTGCACAAACAGAAGTATCACTTTCTCCATCCATTGTGACAAGCAGCGCTTCATTTTGGTTGTAATCTTGGAGACAAGGGACAAACCAAAGAGAGTTCCCATAAACAACAATAAGGTTTTTCTCCTCAACAGACAGTTTTCTCTCATTTCATTTTTGGCAAATCATGACAGACTTTTCATGTGATATTCACACTCTTGTTAAGCCCCCTCCCCTTTTTGTGTTTTTACATCAGTCCTGTGATACCTGATATCCCACAATGCCTTGTGAAGCAAACAGCTTGTGATCCCTAAAACCTTTCCCAGGAAATGCAGGCTCAATTTACCAACCAGAATAGTCAGTGATTAATTTGTAACTAAGGAACAAGAGAAGCGAAAGGTTTACTTTTTTTGACAAAATTGTCTTTTGTTCTGGTTTGCTTGATCCCTTGTGAACTTTGAGAGCCTCAGATTTTTGTTTGCAGTAAAGGTTATCATCATCTCAGACTGATGTGCCCTGCTTCTATTTTTAAGCTGACAGGATGGGTGTAATTTTAAATATATGTTGGTCTCTAAGTGTAGATTTAGAGCATCTCTATAGAGTGGTAAAGGTTTCCATCCATTTCCAGACTAAAGTATGTGGCCTCAGTTAACCTCTCAACTAGACCTACCACAAGCAAAGTGAGCAATTACAGTCTGATTCCAAGTGATAAGTGTAGTTACTGGAATTTTTAATGCCAGCATGTTCACCACCACCTGACCCAGAGAGGGAGACGCCGGGCAGCTGTAACATCTCTAAATATGTTGGTTGTTGTGTCAAGAACATGATCTGTCCTTTGATTTTCCAGATAGTTGCTGAGGTGCCGATGTAAACTAACCTCTCTCATATCTAAGAGTGATAGAGTAACCATTGGCTGGGTGGTCAGGAAACTCCCCGTAGGAGATATCAGATATTTGATAAATGGAGCAGAAATCCTGTTCCATGTCTGGCTATTTCATCTCATCACCTCCCTTTTACAGCATTAAATGATTTCTCTTTTGCATCCCTTTCCTCTATGTGACTGCATTTCTCTGTTCTCAGCTTTAATTTTCCTAGATGTATGTGCCTGTAAAAATCCCTAATAATGTTGTTTTTCAAATAGTGAACGTCACAGTTTGTCCCGATGTATTTCTTTCTTTGGCTCACATGTCTCGCTTTGTTATGTGTAACACTGCCAATCAGACTGTAAACTGCAGGGCACGGTATTAATAATTCTGGCGATGTTTTGCACAGTTTATGGAGGTTTCTGGTGAACATCAGTGGCTGACAACCCTTCATCAGTGATTTTGTTGTAACCTATCATCTTGAATATGCTTTATGAAAAGATGGTTATGAGCTGAGTTGGATATTGAGGTAAGTACTGGACCGACAGAGTCTCAGTAGAGTCATTTAGTTTCACAACTCTTGGATCAAGCTTTGTTTTGAACTCAAAATAATAAGTTCCTGACTAGTTTCTTTAAAGATGGCTGAAATCAAAGTGCACAAAAAAAAAACTGTTTAGAAACAAAGAACTGCATCTGGGCAGTGCCAGTTTTGTTTATCCATTCCAACATAAGCAGGCCACTTTTGGACTTTTTATTTATCAAGGATTTAGGCCAGTTTCAGGTCCTTTAGAAGTTGTCATTTTTATTTATTTTCTCATAATTTGGACCTTGTGAAGCCTTTTGAGACTTCAATTGTGATTATGGTTAATAAAAATAAACGTGACCTGGTGGGTCTACAATTTGAGAAAGACACGTTGCAGCCTCCTTGGTGTCATAATGACTTTTGAATAAAATATCATAATAGTTTAGTTTAGTTTAGTTTATTTTGGTAATTTTCCAACTTATAAAACTCAAACACCCTGATAGACAACAAATAAACAAATAAACATTAAGTTAATGCTTTTTTTAAGCACTAAAGCAAAAGATAAACCAGAAACAAAACAGGACTGAAAAGGTGTAGGCTGAAGCCTTAGCTTATTACACCTACCCTTTTTACATAATACATAAAGACAAGTCATCAGCATAAATTACTGTCAGTTAATCATGTTAGTGAATGTTGTGCATACGTGTTCCTCCAGTTAAACCGCTGGCCTTCCTTATGTTTATAAAGACACAAGGAGCTCCCACATGCGAGATGGCACAGTGCAGTATGCAGGGCTCAGGTGAAACCACCCTCAACCCTAGGAGGTGCTAAAAGGCTCCAGCTTGACTCTGAACTGGCTTTTCTTCTCCTGGATGTGTAAAATTAACTTGATGGCTACATAATGCTACATGTCTGTTTTCATTAGTGACAGACTACAGAAGGCAGTTATACAGTGAGCTAAGTTGCTGTTAACAATATTATGAATGTGCCTGGCAAATGCCGCTATCGCTAGCTGGCTTACTGCTAGCATTGATGTGGAGCACTGATGGATATACTTCATTCAAGTTTTCTTCAAAGCATCATAAAACAAGTCACGCTGATCATGTGTCCCAGACAATACAGCATGTTGTTGACAATGCTGGGAATAAAGCTACAGTACCTACACCTGGAACAATAATGAAACCCAGAAAAATAGATTCCACTGATATAAATCATACAACAAAAAGCATAACACAACAGAATAGGCAAAACATGATAAAATCAGATGAGAGTGCAGGATGTGTGTTTGTGCGTGTACTATACATGTGAAGGCGTGTACACAGAGAAGAGAACAGTGTGTATGTGCGTTAGCAGGTGGTGTGTGTGGGCTTTCAGTTTGACTTTTCATTATTTGAAATGGATGTAAAACAGAAACATTCCCTTCCTATGTGGTCTGTATCACTCAACACAGAAAGAATTAGACACAACCCCATGTCTACAAGCTGAGAGCATGTGTGTGTGTGTGTGTGTGTGTGTGTGTGTGTGTGTGTGTGTATGATGACGTCTGAGTGTAGGCTGAAATATGTTTTCTGCATGTGTGTTTTCATTTGTTTGCCTGCATTGTGGAGGTCTTAGCCTCATTTGTGTGTTTGTGCGAGTGAAAGCCTCCCGTCTCTACATTCAGACAGAGCGATACAGGCTGTTGATAAAGGTTTGAAAGGGAGCCAGAAAATGGAAAGAAAGGAAAAAGCTGCTGTTTTTTTTTAATATATATATATATATAATTTTAGCTACGATGGAAACATCATTAGTCATCCAGACATCAGTGCACATTAAATCTTACTCTCGGAGAGGCTGGCAGAGGGGCCATCATTCTTAAACACATTTTCCTGTACAAATGTTATGACAACCATGTCATTTTTCACATATTTTTAATACTGCACAAAGTCTTAAATATTCTGTCTTGGGGAAGATAATCTGTCGGCCTGAGTTTTTGACAAAGTGCCAACATTTACAAAAGATTTGACCTTTCTAGCTGCAGTGTCTCCCCTTTTATAGTTCTGCCCTTCTTTCTCTTGCTCACCCTACTCTCCCCTTTCCTCCCCCACTCACCTCCACCTCCATGATAACTTTCTCCCCCACTTCTTCCATCCTCTAATAGCTTCTCACTTCTTCGCGTCTGTTCTCTCACCTCTCCTTCCCCTGATTTCTCCTATGGCTCTGGCTTCATCTCTGCTGACTTCTTCCTCCCTTACTTCCTCACCTGACTCTTCTTCTGCACTGCACCGCACCCCCACCCCCCTTTTCCTCTTGCAGAGGCCTCATGTAGCTCAAATCAGGGAGACAAAAACATAGAGGGGTGGAGGGGGTAGAGGGAGAAAGAACAAAGATTCAGGGAGAAAGTTGGAGAAAGAAACTTATTGAGAGATGGACAAGGAGTTGAAAGAGAGACAAAGGAGAGGATAAGCGGGAGACATGAAGATGACGTTAAATACAGAGGGAGAGATGAGCATTGTTTGAGAAGACGATATCTCTTGGGATAGAAGGAAGAGATTTACTGTGTTCAAATCCTGAATCACACACATTACAGATATTTAGAGAAACAATGAGATTAAATGTAGTCTTATTCAGAGAGACAATGCAGTGAAAAGACAATCAAAATTTAGAGGGGAACCCACAAAGAGGGACAAAAGAAACAAATCAAAAGAGAGAAAAATGAAAACCTCTTTTTTTTTGATCCTTCCCAGCCTGCGGCGGCAGTCCCAGTAATCTTAGGACTTGACTGAGGACACTTCATGCAATTGGGGTAACGTTAGCCTCTGCGAACTCCCAAAGCACTTAACAAGGAAATGACCGCCACACTCTGGGTAATTTTTGCCAATTAACTACCATGGCAACCACTGATGTCAGGGTATCGGCTATCCTTTAATCAGGCTATGGGCATCATCTCGGGTAATGCTGAGAAACGTGAGAATTTATGTACACGCATGGACTCATAAAACACACACACAGACATATCTTCAGCCACAGTGGACATTTCCATGATGATATCATTGAAGCAAAGAAAGAAAAAAAAAAGTAGAAATTCTGTAGCATGTGCACGTACATTATGTCAGAAAGTGATGTGTTCTCGTTTCCAGGGTAACAAAATTAATCTTTAGAGGACTTTATTACAACTTGGGTCTAATTTTATAATTTAATAAAATGCAAAGTATATTGCATACTAATCTCATCATTTTACTCTGTTCTGTGTTCCTACTGTAATTTGTAGTAATTTCATTAATGGGCCTTTATAGTAGCCTACATTTTTTCACTGGCGCCCGTAAACCTCTCTAAATGGAAAACTGGGAGAAATGTGCTTTAATTCTTTAATATGAAATAACAGAAAACATACTGAAGCATTTTAATGAAGAAACCTTTTGGAACCATTCAAAACATAGCTGATCCTCCCACAGCCTATTCGGCTTAGCTCTGAAATTCCCACCCCCCTAGTTTACTCTGATTGGTCAGGGGAGACTTCTATCTACAAGCTAGAGTCACTCAAAAAGAAATGTTACATACTCCTGTACAATAGGTGGCGGCATGCTCCTCTAACATTGGTTTGTAGCCCACCAGTAGACACAAGAAGAAGAAAAAGAAGAAAGCTGGGGAAAAACAAAGGATAAGAACATGTCATTACTCTTAAAATCGGTTACATTAGTTGTCTTCCCCGACCACCCTGAACACGGATAATACACGCAAGCTCCTGAAATTAAATCTGATCTGATATTTACCGGGAGACCTCCATTTTGTAGCCAGAAAGCTAACAAACAATAGCAGACCCACTCACAGCCAGAAGGAGCTGGACTGAGAGAGAGAGAGAGAGAGAGAGAAATGAGGGAAGACCTGGCAGATAAGTAATCGCTCGGCCGTCTGCTTTGGACTTCCCAGGACGATATTCATAACCTGGAATACTTTTATGAGGAACCCTTTTGATTTTTGTGATTGGTGGACCTGTAAGGACTAAAGGAATATAAATAATGGAGGAATGGAGAGAGAATCAGAGTTCTACACTTCTAAACGGTAGGCAGTCACCACGCTCCACTGATACACAATGCTGGTAGATATTAATAAATCATATTTATATCTTATGGTTAGTGCAAAATGAGGTACAGCCTGCCTTTAACGGCCCATGCACGGGCCAGTGGGCCGTATGAGGTTAAAAGTGGGAGGGGGAGAATGTCAAAGTGGACTGACATACTATGTGACTTATCAGACCTGCTATGACCTGGAAGAGAGTGAGGAGGATTGGTTGACAGCACTTCTGTTAACTAATAAAACCACTCCTTTCCAGTAGAAGTGAGCTGTAGTGGCCTGCAGTTTATTGTGGATGTGGGTATGTGCTGTAGAAGTGCAACAGTAGAATGTGCATTCTCATGATACTTCACGGCGAATATGAATATTTTAATTGTTTACCATCTAATATGTCATATCCCACACCCCTAAAGTCAGAAAATAATGTGTTCTCGTTTCCAGGGTAACAGAATGAATCTTTAAAGGACTTACAACTTGGGTCTCATTTTTTATAGTTTTGCCACTGTTTCTATCAGGTTATGATACCGATCTACTCACAAAGTACTTGCTGAGTTCTGGGAACACAGCATCAACAATTGTGTAGCAATCTATCTAGTACATATAGGAGATGTTGAGATATTTCAATGTTTTAAGTGAAGAGTTTGAACTGCTGAAAAATCACCATGTTATCACCTAAGTCATTCAGATTCATTCTCTGAATGTCTGTGCAAAAGTTCACAGTAATGCAGCCAATAGTTGTTGAGATATTTCAGTGTGGACCAAAATGAGGGACCAGCCCACTGTCAGAGGGACATTGCCATCACCTAGTGTAGCTGAAGACTCCTGACACCTGGGAGTTAAATTGCAAGCAAATGTAAGGATTGGAGTAACCAGGATGAATAAGTACCGGATGAAATACATGGGTCCTCTAGATAATTAAACAGGTTGGGGGTGAGTGGCAAAAGACCGGGACTTTTCCCACTGGCCTGAGGGTGGTTTTGGCCTGTTCTGTGTGTAGAATGTGTAGATGGATCTCTCGCACTACCTCACCTGTGTATGACTGCTAACTCACTGAACTGCTGCGGTGCTGCTACTGCCAGCCCCATCTTTATGTGTGGAGTTTGCCTTTGATAATGGCCATCGATAATAATGATCATCCACCTTTGATGAGCGCTCGGAAAAGTAAAGAGTTGTAACCAGAAAGGAGTCACTTTTGTCTACCCATGTTCAGAGAAAGAGAGAGAGAAAGAGAGAGAGAGATAGAGATATCGCTTGTATCAACCCCTACAGTGCAGAGAAGTTGCAGAGAAGCTGCTGGGTTTCTTCACACCCAAAGTGAAATCGGCGTGAGGCATAAAATAGGAATTGTTTTACTGGGCATGAATCGCACTACTGCCATTATTCAAATTGACAGTTAAAAACTCATGGAGCAGGTTGCTGCTGTTATCAGGGGCTGTTACTGGCTCTTCTTACATTTCAGAACACATTCACATGCCACAGGAAGCAACAGGGTTTATGGGAAAGGTGGTCTTAATTTTGAGAAACAAAAATGTTACAAGTAGCACCTTCAATATGCTTTATGAGTGCCAGCTTAACACCATTGTTCTTGCACAGTAAAGCCTTCCCCTGTGGTTTGTACCTGGAAGAACGCCAATGTCATACTAGCTATGGAATCAGGTTCAGGAGCGAATTAGTAATGCTCTCACTTTATTTAACACTGTCACACTGAGATGAGCTGGACAGGTAACCCCCAGCAGCTTCAGTGGAGCTGAACAGTTGCTGAAGGAGGAGGCCTGCGGTTGTGGTGGTGTGATACGGAGCTTGAAAACAGGCTGCATGTTCAGCAAGCTTTCCCTGAATAAATAAAGGTTAAAAAGAAAGTCAACATCCCGATGTTTCCACCACAGCACTGACTCATCTCTGCTGGGGTTGGTCGTCCTTGTCAGCTCGTCTGGTGTCTGGTGGCATGAGGGAAAGGCAGACAGATGACAATTCAGCATTTTTGGCTGCTACATCCCTCTTCTCTTCCTCCTCCTCCTCCTCTGCGTCTGGGCTCTCCACATGGTTTTCATTTTCTGTGCAGGCCGCAATGTCAAAAATCACTACATCTTTGGAAGTCGATGATCACAAAAATCTGTTTTTGGATCTATATTTAGGCAGCTTTTCCGTTTCCGATCCACAACTGACAGATATTTAATAGATAGAAAAAGGGGGAAAGAACGAGACCCCTGAGGAATTTCCAGCCTGTTTTTATCTCTTGTATGCTTCTGTCCATTGTGGTGGAGGAGAGGTGGTTTCTGCAGTGTGGGCAATGAATGTTGGCTACAAGCACCAGAGACAGACAGATAATTACACTGTCAGACTGGGGAGATCCTCCTATTGTGCAATGTGTGTGCATGCATCCATGCTAATCTGTCATTTGTTTGTAAGTGACACAATTAGTCTCGTGTTTTATTTTATCAGAACCAAAACTTTTCACACTGAAAATCAGTCTGGCCTATCGACATTTTCAAACCCTTATAACCTGTGCTTGACTCTGGCCTCTGTGGTGCTTCACACAGACATATTCTTTGGCCAACTCCCAAAAGTCTGGACTGCCCTGGGAGAACAGAGATTCTGAACCGCACTCTTGTTAAACCCAAGCAGGATGGGAGCTGGCCCTTAGAAGAAATGAGTAACTCCAAGACAGCTCCCATGAGAATTTCTGGCGCTCTACATAAATTATGTGGCTTTTCAGCACGTGACAGTCAGCGTTTGACCACACTGGGTGGCACTATAACTTTCAGAAGACAGTCGTGAGGAACACCACGTATGCTTCGTCGCAACCCCTTGGGAACAGTTTAATCACATGGAGTCCAGTGGTTACGTGTCTTTTTATAATCAAAAAGTAGTATTTCTACATAGATGAATAATACACTAAAATCCGAAAAATGTGATATTGAAATGATTAATAAATGGCTTAAATGTGGGAAAATATGGGGAGAAGAAAATGATTAATGTCATCTTCCCGCTGACAACTGCGCTGAAGTGCCATTGAGCCCTTGGATTTGGTTCCAGGCTCATGCAGTGAGACTGTTTGCTATAGCCAACAGTGAACTGCAGAAATATGTGTGAAAATGTATGAATGTGACGCGTGGTATTGCAGAAAGGACTGAGCATATTTATCAAAAAATAGACATTGCAGTGTTCATCGTTTGGTTTAGTATTTCAGTTTTACTGTAGTTTACTCAGTTAGGGATTGTAGATTGGCGATAAAAACGTCTTTTGTGTGACGACAAAACGACCCGTTCCTCTTCCCCTGAATTATTATTTGTTGATACTGTACCCTGTGGCAAAACGCTTACCTGACTGGTGATGATATTAAAGACATAGGCTACTATACGCAAAAATCTTTCTCGTTCAAAGCAAAATTGAAACATCTAATACCAATAATCATCTTAAAAAAATCTCTATCAGTGAGATGGAGGAGAGAAATATGCTTCATAAGCTGATTTTTTTGACATATTTTATCACTACAGTCGTTACTTACTGTATTTAAGCCAGAGTTACTGGGTTGTTTGACTTGTACATCTCCTAATCACTGAGAGCACATCAACTAAAAAAAGCACCAGCCTATAAATATGAATATTTGATTTTGTTACTCTCAGTGCTGTCTTGGTTTTTGTCTACATTATTCCTGAAGTCTTAAAATATGTCAGAGGCATCACAAGCACCGCTTTGGTGTAGGTCCCTGAATAACAACAGTGTTATTATTGTTATTCTGGCTAACGGGGTCAGTGACTTGTCTTGCTCAGGTCGTGGAATGAAAAATGTTGAAAGACCTGATCTAAGCCATCATTTGTGTATCTAACTCTCAGAAATGCAATTTTTCTGCCAAACAGCACTCGGTCACAAAGATTTAACCAGCCAGCCCTAAACAATGGTCTCCTGTCAGCTTGATCAAACACGGGTAGGAAAACACAGAGTGGGTGCTTTCAGGCCTTACAGCCCGGCTCAGACCCAGCACAGTCAGTGGGCACACACACACACACACAAACACGCACGCACACACACACACACACACGCGCGCGCGCGCACACACACACACACACACACGCACACACACACGCACACACACACACACACACACACACACACACACACAGCCACACACACACACACATCAGGTATGCATCAGCTGTGCATGCATGCTTTCAATTCACAACACACATACACCAGTGACCCAGGTTGCTATTTCCCCTCTAATCCTCGTTTCTCTGATGTAAAAATGGCTTCACGGGTTTGCCTTGAGCCCTGATCAAGGGGCTGTGAGCTGTCTGCGGAGCTTCGGACGAGCCCAGAACCATCGTTCACATCAGGGTTTGGCATATTTGCCTCGCAGGATAAAGAAAAAGCTGGAAAATACTGACCACTGGCATTTTCTGGTATAAAGATGATCAGTACATAGAAAATGGTATGTATCCACCACAGGCATTACACACTCTTTATGATAGACTCATGATAGACAGTTTAAAAAAAAAAGGATCAAAATCAATACTACAGAACCCAGAGATATTGCATATCATATTCCATGCATTATTCTTCCTTGTCAAAACCTGGTGCCTAAATTACCTCTAATATAATCCAACCAACCAACAGTTCGGTCTGAGATTTAGGTGTGTTTTGCTAGTTGAAGTAATGTAGCCTTCAAGCAGCTAGACTCAAGCAGAAATGAGGAGGTCTGCTGAGAAGCTCACTCCTCTCTACTCCATTGTTCGTTTTCAAACGAACTGTCACTAGAGTCAGTTAATCCGATTTCCCACAGCTCTCTCTGGAGCCACAAAAAGTTTTATACAACTTTTTTCACATGTTGCAGTAGTAGTACTCCCCAAGACCTGTCAACAGACTGTGATGTGTAAAACCAGTGGGGTTCTCCTTAATGTGAGTTAACACTGAATAAAAACAATACAATCCACATTCATGAGAAATATTTTAACAGCTTTCAACAGCTTTCACAGAAACACAAGCTTATTCTGAGTAAAGGACAGACAAAAGCTAGACCTGCACCCTGATTTTCCATAGTCTCAGTTACCCAGGTTGCCTTGCACCACAAGTTAAAATCAAGGTATTATCAATTGATGACGGGATCTGACAAAAAATGTATACGTTGCTGCCACAGTAAATATAAGTATAAGAGAAACGGGCAGATTGGACCTATTTGTTTTACAAAAGTCTCATAAAAAACATTGCAAAAAAAAAAAAAATGCAGTTACTGTGTGGTCTGTAGGCTAAATAATAGGCCAACGTGACATAGTATTCATAAGTATGAAAGTTGTCAGGTTACAGCTTAGCAAATTGATGAGATGGAGTCAGAGTGATACAGTGATCCCTGTTCTTTAGTGTCTGCCAGCAATTTGAGCAACAAACTGTCTAATTCATCATAGCATGAACTCTTACACTCTCAATGAGAATAGTTATGCAATAATGTAGCTACAAGTGATTTTGGTCCCCTGGTAAAATATCCCCCGGTGTGGTTCGTACACAGGAATGTCTGAAGTGTGAAAAATGAAATAGGATTTCAAATAGTGTGATCCATCACATCAGACAGTGGTGTTCTTCTTTGCAGCCACAACTATTTCAACTTTTAAAAATGATCAGGTTTCCCCAGCTGACGGGCGAGTTTGGCAATGCAAGACTTAAAAATGTGGTTTCTGTGCTGTTGCTTTGCTTTAAAACAAGACTAGCTATATAATTTTTGAATGAAGAAATAACACAATCATCCACTTAGCATAAAATTATTTCGTCTGTTATGACCAGTAGTTTATGGTGGCTTATTGAAGCTGAACTTGAGAGATATTGCTTTTGTAAATGACATTGACAGCAAAAGTTACAGTCTTGCTTCAGGTAGCATGGCATACAGCCTTGCTGCACCTACACATATTCCATCAACACATTCCTTTATTTTGACATGAAGGAACCATAAAGGATAAGGCAATGTTCTATATTGTTTGTTATTAATGTCAACAAATCCCATGAAAAGACCAAAACCAACTTCACATTAGTCTGTGTCTCAACACTTCTTGACTCGTGCTGTCTGTGGCTGTCAGGCTCATGTTCACTGGTTCATAATGATGTTTAAAAACATGTCAGGATCAGTCAATTCCAAACATGTCCGGGAACTGCAGTTTTTAGCAAGTGTTACTCAAACAGGAGTAAATAGTGGAAGTGTGGGGGAACATTTTTTTGTTACCGATTTGATGTGCTAGAGCATTTATGGCTGCCGCACACAATATGGATTCAAAGTAAATTACAATGCCCATGTTCATTGTAAAGAGGGAGAAGTGCAACAGTGTGGCTCTATGTGTCCATGGCAATAATCTGAGGCTTTGGATACACATGCAATACTTGTTTGTGGGATCAATTTATTGCTTGTTTTGCTTTACTTGGGCTTTGTTGACAATAAGAAAAATATAGAATATCACCAGACTGTTACTTTAAGACGCACTGAATGACATGAAACCAAGCAAAAACGGACTATGGCTCCACTACAAGTTACTGATCCCAGTCCTCTGTCAGATGAAGCCCCCCACACCCCCCCCCTCGTGCATTATTATCTGTGGTCGGGAGCTCTTTGCCCAACTCATGTGCTATGCATGGCTCTGGTGCAGCTTATCTCGTGTATTTATCCAGCGCTGATCCACTGTAGCTCTGCCTGGAAGCTGTAGCCTAGTCAGGAATTCAGAGTTGTGACAAGGTTTACGTTGGCCAAACCGCCTGAAACTGGAGCTGAGCGCTGCAATGCAGTCAAATAAATCATCTAAAGAGAGGGATGGCGCAGAGAAAGACAAACAAATAGCTTTTTACAAAACAGTGTTTCCAGCAATAGTTTTTTTGGCACGAGACGGCGAGAGACAGAGGGAAAGACAGAAGGGCAAAGGAAGGCATCGACACAGACAGGCAGAAAGAGATAGGGTCCACCAACACTAAATACATGTCAGGTACTCTTTAAGTGAATTTATAGAAAAGGCTTTATTTGAGGATTGCATTCCTCAGTGTCATTATGTGGTCAGTGGTTTCATTCATAGCCCTAAGCCATATAGCACCATCAAGTGAGACAGCCAATCCTCCTCTGTGTTTAAACGATGCTTGATTTCCTAGGGCGCATCAACTGATTGAGGTTGAGGGGGAAAAAAAGAGACAAACTGACACAGAGACGAAGGAAGAGAATAATGAAGGAAGAAATAGTAAGATAGATGAAACAGGAGAAGGATAGGAGAGAGATTCAGATGCAGATGTGGCTCTATATAAAAATCATAATGGAGCATTTTTGTGCGTCTACCAGACAGCAAGAAACAGAGGGACTGAGAGTGGATGTATGGACCGAGGGGAAGGGAGAGAAATAGGAGGGTGCAATGACTAGAGGAGGAACAGGAGAGGTGAAGACAGGCAGATAGAGGGAGAGGAAAGAGTGAAGAATTGTGAAAGGCGCAGCAGAGCCCAGGAGGCTGTTGTAACAACAGCAGGTCTGATTGGAGCAAATTACTCCTCTCCTTTCCAATCAGTTTCAGCATGAATTAATCTGTTCCCTCTGGTCTCCGGCCATCAAAGGCTCAATACAGGATTTAGAAATGCTCTCCCCCTCCTCAGCAGTTGTTGTCAACGTGTTGATGTGCACCGCTCCACTACTGTAGTACGTGCCTGAAATGCTGCATTACACAGGACCCACTGTGTCGTCTACATTTTACAATCATGCACATTTACAGTCTACTAACTCGCTTCGCCAAATACCTTTTCAAGGAAATATAATTGCTGCATGATTTGTTTTGAATGGCAAACCCTTTTTTCCAATTCATGAAATGTAACTTGATTTTTTACTACACCAGAGTCGTATGGAGGAGTGTTGGGACGGTGGGGAGGGTTTACAAAGCAAAGGACTCTGACACCAGAGACCGAAATTGGTGTTGTTCTTTCCATGTGTTGTTAAGTTTAGGCTGCTAAATGACCATGTTAAAGAGGGATCTTGGTTTTGGCTAAATTTTTAAAAACATAAAGTTGAGTTGGAAGCCTGAGCATGACCAGCACCGATTGTGCATTGAAACACTGTATAACAACATTTCCCTAAACTTAACCGAGTGCTTTGAGGTGCCTAAGCATAACCACAAACTCATGCTCTTGTTATGGGAGTGGTTATTGTAGAGAGAGAAAATATGATGGCATAGAATATTTTGCAGATATGTTCAATAGGAACATTTTTTAAATTTGGTCACTGGTCTCATTTCATGTCTTATGAAACATATTTGATAATGCAAATTAGCAACCCTGTCTCCTAGAAATGACGTTTATATACAACTAAAACTGCCACAGCAAATATGTTTTGTAGGAAACATAATTGCGACATAATTTTATGTGAACGTATCAGTGAGCAATGTGTTTGTTTTCCGTCAGAATATCTGATATCGCAGTATAATATCCACCTGTAGTAACTACAGTGTTATTAAAACTTTTTAATGGTTATATATTCTTTATAGTTATGTTTCGGCACTCACAGCACTTGGTTAAGGTTAAGTTGTGGTAATGGTTAAGTTCACAGTTTCCCTAATCTCAACCTTTTGTTGCCTAAAACTAACCACCTGACAAACCATGAACGCAAACTCTGGTCTCCGGTGTGACGGCATGTCATCTGTATACCTGCCGTCCACCTCAACCACCTCCTTGTGAATCCGCTGCTGTTAATAACTGTGAGGCTTCATTCATTCTAAATTTGCTGTAACAGTTTAGTTGTATAGAAACACCATCATCTAGGAGATAGGGTTGAAATGAGTTGCATCTTTTAGGACACAGAGTTGTACTTTGAAGCGAGTGTGTCCACCTGTTGAATAATACCTCAGTCATCACAAATGGTTAAAGGACCGTGAAGATATTTTTGTTTTATTGTACTGTGATGGTTTTAGTTTTGATTTCATTCCTTCTACTGGTCTACAAGTAGCAGGTGGGTTGTCATGTCAAGTTGCAGAGAAAAATCGGATTTCCTTATTGTGACATATTAAAGTGACTGTAACCAGGGCCTGTTTGAAAAACAAGCTCTTGAAAAAGATTTAAGAATTGATCACTGAAGAGCTGATCACTGACAGTTCTTGCATTAGCGGGTTTGTTTGATGAGAGATAAGAGTTTGATGGCTGAATGAATCTTCAGTGTTCGATCCGCCTTGAATGTCAGCAGGTGTTTTCAGAAAATTCAATTCAATTCAGATCAATTCAATTTAAAGGTGGCAAGATGGTTTGAGAAAAACAATATTACAATATACAATATATTAATACAATTTCCAAAAATACTACAAAATGCATGGTACAGTATAGATACAGTATGTTTTTGTGTGTGTGTGTGTGTGTGTGTGTGTGTGTGTGTGTGTGTGTGTGTGTGTGTGTGTGTGTCATTCACTGTCCCACAGGATGTGACATGTTGATATACTGTATATTGGGCAGCATGAAATGCCCTGTCCCCTTTTTGAGGTATATTTTTAATTTTGAGATGTCATTTAGTTCATTGAGATTTGGGATTACAGAAGTGAATTTGTTAAAGGAAATGTTCTTTATTTCTTTGAATGATTTACATTTAGATTCTCTGTAGACAACTGCCAGGAAACAGTGGATTCCCAGCAAATACTCTGGTTCAAAAAGGTGATATTTGGTGTTATTAGATCCAGAGCTGCTTCATTCATGCCTCGAGGCTGCATAACACTGTCCAGTTATTTCTCCTCAGTGTTTAAACAAAGGTTGATTTTCAAGGAAACATCTACTGATGGAGGTCCAGAGGGACAGAGATAGATAGCCCGGCTGTTCCCAAACAGGGTTCACTCCACACCCAATTTGGAAGTGATTTGACTCTCTTGTACTGATATAGTCCAGCCGCAGCGTGCATTGACCCATTTTAAATAAAGCAAGAGCCGGAAAAAGCAATGTGGCCACATAATTAAATGAATACGGCCAAGGGAAACAGTGAACAGGTGTTCTCAGGCCATGAGTGGATACGCAGTGATGTGGAATGAAACCTTTCTGGTCATATCTCGAAAATCACAAAGTAAATGAGAAGATTTCACAGTCTATTTTTTTTTTATTCACAAAATATCCAAACTGAGGCTTTTTTCATCAGAAAACATATGTGTGTGTCCAGCTGATAATATACTGTTACAGATTCCTCGTAACTACAGAGACTAAACATGTGTATCCTGGCTAATCTGAATGTATGAGTGTTATGATTGAGACTGATTTCACAATTACAGACTCACAGAAAGAGTGGTCTCCCTCCATATTTCACTCATATTATACTTCCTCTCTCTGTCTCGGTTTTGTTCTCGCCTCCTCATTAATCTTTTCTTTGACCTTAAAAGTCCTATTTTCAGGCCCCCCCCACTTTGTTTCTTCCTCTTTAATTTTCTCTTTCTCTTCTGTGTGGAGTATTAAGAACATCTTCACACTCTACTCAAGGGTCTTTTTCAAGCACGCATACACACACACACACACACACACACACACACAAACACACGCACGCACACCGTCTTGTATTATGAGATCTTTCCATTGTTATTTTCTTCCTCCATTAACCCCTCTGGAAGGAAGATATCAGAGGTCGGCTCACCTCTGATCCCTGATTGGCTCGTATCATGACCTCTCTGACCAATAGGAATGACTGAAACAATCCAAGATGAAGCATCAGGCTCTTACACGCTTACATGTTAATCCCTTGCTTTTACAGGATTTCTGGGATGGCATAAAGGTTGAAATTCTTGTCCTCCTACAGTGGAAAATTACAGCTGTTCGTAATGATTTATTCCTGTTCTGTCATGTTAAAGTGAAGTAAAACCTCAGCACCTTTCTTCCACATCAGTGTTGTATAAGGCATGGGATAGTTTTTTAACTGTGCACCCATTCATTTCATTTTGTCATAATTTCCTCACATTAATTCCCCAGGGAGCAGTATGTAAATCATTAAGTGAAGAGTCACTACGTGTTAAATTATGTGTGTGTGTGTGTGTGTGTGTGTGTGTGTGTGCGTGTGTGTGTGTGTGAGCATGTGTAGCTCCATTCATGTTTTTTTTGTTTTTTTTGTCTGGCACATTGACGTTGATACCAGCCCTCCAATGAGAAACAGAAAAAGAAAAAAGCTTTAAACTTAAACAAATAGCCTTAAACTTTGCACATTCGACTCAATTAAATGTCATTACATGTGTGTAACCAATAAAAGTTAATAGAAAGTGTGATTAACTCAGTGTGCAGTAGTACGCTGACTGTGGTTAGAGTCTGACTGTGCTTCCACTGCTGTAAACTCGATTCAAGGTCATGAATTGCAGGCAGCGTTCGGAGGAATCTGGATGTGGGTTACGAGTCTGAGCGGTAACTGCAAACAAGATTTATTTGGAATAGCTGATCTTTCCTCTTAGAAACTGATTGATAGTCAGTTAATCAAACAAATTACTTTTTTTCTGGATCACAGGCCTCAGTCATTGGCTGAGAAAATAATCAAACAATCCCCAGCTATGCTTATGGTAACATTTTTTCCCTTTACTGGACTAAAACACTGTTTTACCAAGTGTGGAATTCTTGTCACTAGCTAAGTTTATCATACGGCACTGTTTCAATTAAACACAATAATTATAGTATTTAAAGGCTGCATTACAATAATATGCTAACAACAACTAAAGCCACATAGGTTTCTGTGCTTCTGTCAAATACAGTACGTTAAGCAAAGCTCAAGTAGGTGAGTAAAAAAAAAAAAAAATCACTTCATTCCTCAAGTGTTGCATTAAATTCAGTGTGTAAGCCGGGGTGGAAATGAGGCTTGCAAGAGCTTCAGCCTCTGCTGTCACAGGAGGAGCCAGAGTGCATTTAGTGTTTCTTTTTCTTTTTTTTTTCTAGCTTTCTTTTCACGCCATTTCTCCTCCTAACTCGAACCATTCCACCTTGGCTGCCGGCTACCAGAGAACAGAGGTCGTTAATTGTGCTCTAGATTGTAGGAACTCACTGCACACATGCACACATGGAAGAGAAGTGTGCATGCAGGCACACACATTCACATTCACATGCACCCACACACGCACACACACACACACACACACACACACACACATGGCAGAATGATAGTAATTGAAATCCTAAGTGTTGGGTATCCAGGAGTGAAAGCAGGAAGAAAGTCTTAAAACTCTGCTCTCCTGAGCATCCTAAAACACTTTTATTGACTTTTATTGTGTGTTTGTCCTTGTGTGCATGTGTGCTTATGTGTGTGTATGTGTGTGTACATGAAAACATGCATCCATTTTATTTATTTATTTATTTATTTTCCTGTGCAATCTATTTTGGCATTATTGTGTGCCCATGACACCATTTGGTTGTAAAATATGTACCAGAAGGGTTTGGTATTGTTTGAGGGCTAAAGAGAATGTTTCCCTGAGGATCAAGGGATTGACTGAGGAGGTTGGCAGAGCGGCTAAATTACAGAGAACACTACACAGAACTCATTCTGAGGGTGCAAAATCATTCTGAAAACAAATGATGTAGCAACATTTTGCATTTTACGAACCCACAAGCTTATGGCTACAGCCTGAAGGAAGTGGCCCAGAGTTCATTTATTAGAATAGGAAGAATATTTTTTTTCCTGCATGATGCCATCTCTTTCCATTTTCCATGATGTGGGGGAACAAAAAAACTGTAATTTGTTTCTCCAAAACAACAACAGCACATAAAGATTTCTGAGCACTTCTCTGAGGCAATTTGATTGTATCTATTTCCACTTGCACACACAGGCAAATAAGGACATACACACTATGCAATCTCTCACAGATTCACAGTTTCACACTCGCAGACTAAAATACTGTAGCTCCACCAATCACAGCTAACACGTTTGAGCCCTCACAGGGAAGCCAGCCAATTAGAGAGACCGGTAATGTTGCCCATATGAGCAGGGGCTTCTGGGTAGTCCCAGCAGGTGTCTTGTTGATTATGATCTGACACTCTCGTCGGCTGCTAACTTGAAGCATACCCGACACAGAGGAGGGAGTGAAGCAACAACCTCTTGATGTGATGCATTTAGGAACACTTGTCTTTTCAATAATATCTGATCATGAAAATTGTAGATTTGTGGGACCACCTAGGGCTTTGAAACAGCAGCCTTGTAAACAAAGTCCAACTGTTATACATCTTGACTTTAACACGTGTTTGTTCCCACACATAGTAAGATGATAAAAGTCACAACAATCAAGCACAGGATCAAGAAATACTTAAAAAGGCTTTGTGTATCCAATCCGTTACAATATAGCATGTGTTTTTAGCAGCCATGTTTGGGTGAATATGGAGATCTGATCATGCAGATATGTTACTACAACCCACTTGGTTATAAATTCATCTCCGCTGTACGTAGCTGTATTTAATTAAACGTGCCACCACATTGCTTCTTCCCGCGCTGTCTCCCTGTTTACACTTGATGCCTATAAGCATTGCCCTCTGCTTTTTATGGAGGAGAAAACAAACGTCTGCTATCACGTCCATGCAGCCACAGTGATAACACGCGTGGCTCTGGACTTTATTTACAAGAATATGAATTGTGTGTGTGTGTGTGTGTGTTTTTTTTCCCACATGGCTTCCTACATGCGCTTTCCATTACACACAAGGCAAAATAATATGTTCCTACCCGGTGGTTTCTGCCACACATGAAACAAAGAAATAATGAGTTTTTATTTAGATACTGTTTTCCATCTGTTCCCACGCTATTACAGGGCTGTGTGTAAGGATTTCACTCTATATGTTCTTATCTTTAATCTTGAGTTCATTTGAATATATTCACTCACACCATGGAGGCATTGTCATGGAAATTAAAAATGCTTTTTAGCTTTACTTTAAAAAAAAGTGCACCTCAAATACATATCAGACCCAGTGAGATGCTTTTAGCTTTTCTGTGAGAAGGTCAGAAAAAACATTTTAGAGAAAGAAATATTATCAAATTACCATGTGAGGAAAACCTGTGACAGATCAACAGTGGTACAGTGGGTGCCAAAATGCAGTTATAAATTGGCTTTGAATTCTGCACCTGCATGACCTTAAAAGACTAGTTCTACAGACTTCAACAGACTCCCATGACAGACTCCTTCTTGGCCAAGTGCTGTGACTTCTTGGAGTCTTTATGCTAAGCTAAGCTAACCAGCTGCTGCTGTGGCTTCTTATAGGACAGACATGAGACTAACTTTCTGCAAAAGAGTGAACAAGCATATTTACCAAAATCTCAAACAATTTCTTTAACAAAGAAACAACATTTGGGGAACGTTGCCTTTCCTTTATGAAGTGTTTCTCTTTGATCCATTTCTTTTATTTCTGTTAGTTTTTATTGGGAAATAACAAGTAACCCTTAAAGATTTTTTTCAGAACTAAACATAACTGTGTATTGATTAAAAAAAGTAATGGAGGTTGTTATATTTTAATTAAAAAGATTTATTTTACAGCAAATAGTTTATTTTCATGACTATATAAGTAAGGTTCAGGTGCCTGTAAGAGTTTAATCCAAACTCAATATTTTGACTGCAGAGAGACTGTGTTTCTGTCTTCAGCTGGACCTGTTTCCAGTTTTTGTTGCTGTCTGAGCTTCTCTGAATTTGTCAGGTAGCTGGAGGAGACTCATGCTGTCAAAAGTTTTTTACTGCTGTGTAGCTTGTAAAACATTCAGGGCCTCGTCTACAGTTACCAATCAATGCATTATCAGAAATGTCAATCTTACTGAGTTATATGTAACCGGCATTTTCCACACACAAACAATATTATGTTCCCTAAATTTCTCTTTGTTTGGACATGGAAATGTTATTGATTTAACGAAACAATAACCTGCTGCATTGTTATGTCCTAAAAATACCTTTTAAAAGGACTTGTCTGTGACAAGGACCATATGATGCCGAGTGTAAATGAGCATGTACTGAATGTGTGAGCATGTGTTGGTGGCGTTTTATCATCTGAGAAAACTATATTTTCATTTCTCCTGCTCTTTTTCTTCTCACCTTGTCAGTGACCAGTAAAGTGTTGCAAATTTTCTCATTTCAAATGTACATGTATCAGCTATGACCATCAAATTATCACTAGAATATACGGTGACTCTGTACAGTTTCAATGAAAGAAAAGAACACAAACAAACTGTGCTATAGATACTATCCATCTATCTATGGAAGACTCCACAATACATTCAAAATAGCCCTTATCTCTAACCAAGGCCATATGATGCCACACGGGGGAGGTAAATTTCTACTGCCTGGTGGTTTTTCTTCTGAGGGAAGTTTGTTAAAACCATCTATCCATGACATGACAGTCAGACCTCTAGCTGTGGTCGAAATCAGACACCCCCATCTTATCTCCACTTAAAGACCCCCTTCCCCTAAACTCTCGGCTTTGATCCTGCTTGATCTAAAGGGAAAGTAAAGAGGGAAGCTGAGGTGGAGAGGAGGATGAGGGTACCAGGTTTGGTTTAAAAAAAAAAAAAGGGCATGCCTGTGATGTCCATAGAAATAAAATGAATAGAAGGAGTCCATTGCCTATGTATTCCTACTGTACATCTGTGACAGCAGTGTGGTAGGTTGGTAGCTTTCACTCCCCAAGACACTTGAGAAGTTCTCTGAACCTGATACCATCGTCTCATTAGAAATCACTCTGTTTTTTGACCAACACCTAAATCCCTGGAATGTAAAGGTTAATGTCTGAGGCTCAATATGTACAGCATGGCATTTGGGGATTTTCCCTGCACAATTAATTATTAAGACAGAGTAATGGTGCCGCTCCAGGCCAGAGACTCTCAAATACAGTACATTGACAGCAAACTATATTTCTACTTAGAAACCTAAAAGCTTAAATAAATTCCTTTTACTTTTAAACACATTACGTTGCTAAAAAAACAGCCAGAAGAGATATACTTTGAAATTCTAGGTTCATTTTTCTCTGTTGTTGAGCATTTTTCTTATTTATGTCCACAGAGGCCTGGATGCCTACTGTATGCTTCATGCCATATATCCACAGTTTTTTAGTAAGTGTACAGTAATGGATTCTGAAGTGTCCTGATAAAGAAAACAGCGCACTCTTATACAGTGGAAACGTCACTTCTTCACCTCCTCCTCATCCTTTTTGTCTCTGATTTAACTCAGTAACTTACAATTGTCTCAAACATCAGCAAAAAATGTCAGATTTTAATGTCAGTCACTTAGACTCGAAGAGCAAGGGTCCTTTTACACCCACCTTCAACAATCATACAGTGAGAAATCCACCATCAACTTATATTTACATTCTAATATGCCTTACTTTTGAATGCCAGGGTGATCCCAGTCATTGTGAGAAGTGTGGTACTCACTAAATGCTAATTAAAACTGGATGATACGTCCAGTGATTGAGTCTTTAGTCTCCAAAAACATGTATTTCCTACGATACATACTACGATATTTCCCATATTGTTAGACTTCCACTCCCTGGTAAATGACCATAATCTTCACATCCTATTCCACAGTTTATAACACAGGCTTTCTTGCATAAATTTGTAGTCTTCAAAGCCGAGGTGAGATAACCCTGCTGACATCATCGGGGTTATTTTGTCAGGCATTAAGAAAGCTCCTGCAGAGCGACAGAAGACATTATACAGCTGGTTTTACAGGCTGAGTAGGTCTCCCCACGATGATGGAAATTGGTGGATTGCCCTTTTAAAAGAACTTCTGGAATGCTTGGAATAATATAAATTGAGGATAGTCTGTAAATTTTAAGATTAAGTGGCACTGTGGTCCAGGTCTCCCAAACAGGATAGGCCTACAGTGTATACCTGCATGGCAAGAGTTAGTATTCTCTGATTTAGCTAACTGGTGGGTGAAATAATACTGAAATGAAACAGTTCTTCATTTTTATTGGGGAACTGCAGGGCTTCACTCAAGGACCTCTGATGGGTCCCCGGGCTCCACTCCGACAGTCACTACAGCAGAGGGATGAAACACATCCACCAGATGTGGCAGGAACACACTCTGCTGGCAGTGTTATCCATATATGGACGAATCTGACAGCCATGAAAAAGGTCAATCCTTTGTGTTAGGTTATCAACACATTGAGTAGGACTGATGGTTTTGTTCTACCAGGATCTCTGGATTATACTGTAACTGAATACAGGTGGAATTTCAGCGCAGGCACATGTGACAGCAAGATAAACACACGTTTAAATATAAAAATGTGGAACTACACATAAGCCGTAATGGGTGAGGTGGCATTTAAAGTGCACACATACACACCTACCTTTGCTTTCAGTCCACATCTGAAAGTAATTCTCGGTCTGTGTGTGTGTGTGTGTGTGTGTGTGTGTGTGTGTGTATGTGTGCGGTGGGAGGCCTGCCGGATTCCAGGGCGACCCCCCCTCACCAGGATGGCGGAGGAAAGGGGAGGGAGGGCGGGTGGTGGTGGTGGTGATGGGGGTGGTTGGGAGGGTGGAGGTAGGTAAGCGTTTTGGGAAACGTGGAGGGAGCAGCAATTAAAATCCCCTTTTCTCCGTCCTTTTGATGGAATTCCCGGCGGAGTCGACTCAAAGCGGAATTAATCACCGGCCCTCATCCCCCTGAAACCTACATCCCTCACTCCCTCTTTCTTTTCTCCTTCTTCCCTCTCCTTCTTTCTTTCTTTCTTTACAAGTGTGTGTCATTTCCTCATTAATATCCTGGGAAAGGAAATCGAGGGCCCGGGCAAGGCAACGTTAACTTTTTTTTCCCCCCGTCTCTGCTCTAAGTTTAAATAATTCTAACAAATGTTTAGTTGAAACTGTGAAGACCTGAGTTCTCTCTGCTCGCTTCTCTCAACTAATGCAAAGATTATCCCTGAATCTGGCCTTGATAGACAATCGTAGCAGAGTGTACTGCGTCATTTTAAACTTGACAATGATTTGTGTGTGTGTGAGGGTGTGTGTAGACGTGACAATGACTTGTGTATGCTCACATATGGGCATGGGCCAACCCTCTGACTCTTTCCCTTGTAGCCGAATGCCCTTGTTATCAATGTAAGCCATGCATTGTATTACAACCCGTAATTTAGTTTACATTGTGCTTGGGAAAGCAGTAAATTACGTGGGTTTCTCCTCAAAATGAATAGCCGGCAGTTGAGACAAATGTCTTTGCTTTTGCTACTCGAGGCAGATTTTTTTGCTAACAGTGCTTCCAAACATATAATTTTGTCCCAAACTCCTGGCTTTTAAAAGCAAAGTACAGTGAAATCTAATAAGCCACTTTCAAAAGGGGTTTTCTCCTGCTCTGTCAAATGAATACTCGTTATTTAGCTTTTCCCTCTCACTCTTGGACAGCATTTCTACTTTCTGCCCCCTTTCACACTCACTCGTCTCCATCTGTCTTTCACACTCTTTCTCTAAAACAAACATCCCAACAACCCTCAGGAAAACACTGTTTGGATGTGCACGCATTTCATCACTTCCATTAATTGAGTGTGTGACTCACAGACTTCTATTGATGTTTAATGGTATCAGTCATCTAGTTTTGGCAGGAGAAGAAGAGGCTCTGTTATTACGCAGCTTTAGTTTCTTAATAACTTGCACATTGAGAAAAAACATTTTCATTCCGGGAACACAAAGGAACTTAACATCTCAAGTTTCACATACATTATTCATGATCTTTGACATTCAGTGCTTATCTTTTAATGTACACATTTTGACAGGTTCCAAACTGTTCCTAACGCTCTTGAGATATTCGTATTAGTGTCAGTATAAAGTCAGATAATACACCGTAGATTTTGAGTTTTTTTTTTCCCAGTTAAAATTTACGTATGAGTTTTCCAGTAATGTGTGAATCATTTTTGGATTGAACTGGTTAAACATTTTCTGGGAAGTGAGATCCAAAGATGAGACCATCAGCATCGCTCAATAAAGTCAAGCCCTTAATTCCTGTGACCCTTTGTTAAAATGGGTAAAATCCAAGCGTGTGTATGTGTGTGTGTGTGTGTGTGTTGTGTGTGTGTGTGTGTGTGTGTGTGTAAGTGTGTGTGTGTGTGTCCTCTCTTCTGGTGTTAATTTGATAGACTGCTGAGGAGAACTGGTGGGTTCTGAGAGACTGATTGGACAAATGTAACAATATTTATTAGTGTAGGAACAGAGGGAGGTTTTGGCAGTTANTACACGCGTGTGTGTGTGTGTGTGTGTGTGTGTGTGTAAGTGTGTGTGTGTGTGTCCTCTCTTCTGGTGTTAATTTGATAGACTGCTGAGGAGAACTGGTGGGTTCTGAGAGACTGATTGGACAAATGTAACAATATTTATTAGTGTAGGAACAGAGGGAGGTTTTGGCAGTTAACCTCTACAGTGAAGAAAACAACAACAAAAACATTTAGATTAATTGAGCAAATAACAAATTGTGCTAAAACTGGTTATTGTGTTTTCCATAATAATGGTAATGGGATGTAAATCTCTCTTATGTAACCTTATTTAAAATCATTTTTGTTCATTTGCTTTATAGATACCCAATAATTTCAGACAAGTAATTACATATTTACTACAATCTTACTCTTTATTGGTGTTCAGTTCTAATGTTGTGTTTTCGGACAAAAACAACTGTAAATTAAAATATAGATTAGATGATTTTGTAGTTCACAGATTCTCTTTTTCTAGTCGTAACAAAAAAGCTTAACCTGTATAGTAGAACAACACGTATGCAGCCTGACAGGCAAGAGCCAGGGGAAAAAGTGCTTGTTCTCCTTAGGTTTGATGCTTCAAGGGCACATCAGCTCATATCTTCTCACATCTGGATTTTATTGGCTGGACAGAAAGAGAACAATGTTCGGTAAGAAAATCAACCTGGAACTATAAAAGTCAGCATGGCCAAAATATGATTTTGGAAAGTGAGTTGGACGTACACCATGAATGTCCATGAGTGTATTAGTGAGGGCAGGTTACCCCGGAGTCGAAACGCCGGTGGTGCTAAAATAAAGATGTAAGCAGAAAATTTCACCTCTCATTTAAATTTCCCATGAAGATGAAGGTAATGATTGTGATGAGAAAGGGTGAGTTGTGAAATAGGAGGTCTGAAGACAGATTGACAAAGTTATTTCAAGGCTAGCACTCAACAATTGATTGGTTCATTTAAGGTGGACTGGACAGATGTGATGACCTAAGCATTTGTGAATGGAAGCTCCTTTGACATTGTGTTAAAGCACTTATTCTGAAGCTCGCAAAAATTCACCAACAGAAGAATCAAGACCAAAGATATTGACTCAACATCAAAGTTGCATTAACCACAATGAGAAAACCCGTAACTCTCATTCACCCATTCACAAATACACTCACTCCTTAATGGTGGTTGAGCTACCAAGCAGGGTGTGGGCCTTGGGAGCGGTTGTGGTTCCATGTGTTGCTCAAGGACACGTTGACATGTGGGCAGGATCAAACCACAAACCGTGCACTTAATGGATGACCCGTATACTTCCTGAACGTTTCTGAAATCTTACACTTCATGATGTGTTTTACGTTTTTAAGTAATATTTCTTGGCTGCTTTAAGTGTGAAATTAATAATGAATACATGAGTAAAAAGAAAAGAGTGCAATTCTTCAGTCAGATTACTTTAGCTTTATTCTCCCTGTTGGAGGATGAGCCATTCCTTACTTTGGACACTTCATGAGCTTTTGTAACACAATATCTAATTTCATATTGGTAATCAAGTGTGTTGAGGACATCCATTGTCCCCTGAAGATGAACCCAAATGATTTTGATTGGTCTTTGGCCTTTCTTTTATCATCCCAAGCCAGAAATAATACTTAACATGTCAAAATGTAATGGTCAGATGACCATAAAATTGGCTTGTACTGCCCCCAGAGATTTTCTGTCTATTTGTCCTTCTCTTTTTCTTTCCTAAAAAGAATAGCACAACTCACTTATCATCTGTCATTCCACTATTTTCTTGTTTCTTGTTTTGAAACTCTAAAAGCTGAACATGAAAAACAGTGCCCTCCTCCTGTGAGCGGTAAAGCAACTAACAACCATGCAAAATGAAGTGTCTATTGAGGCTTGCAGCGTTTTGGCACATCCCACTTATAAGACTGTGGGTTTGACCTTTGGCATGAGACTAACTCTCTCTGCCCCCCGCCCCTTATTTCCTGTCTATATCCACTGTAAAATAAAGCCAAAAAAGCATAACAAATTATTATGAAAGAGTGCTGCTGTGTCCATACACCTCAAACTCTTTCAAACTGCTCCAAATCCTTCAAATCTCCTGTCATGAGAACCTACTGCTAAAATCTGCCTCACCCGCTGCCTCAGTTGTCTCTCATTTACTTTCTCAACTGTGCTCTATCCTCCTCATCCTCCCATCCATCCCTTCATCCATCTCTCAGGCGCGCACGTGTGTGTGTGTGTGTGTGTGTGTGTGTGTGTGTGTGTGTGTGTGTCTTATGATCTCCTCAGACACTTAAAGTCCTCTCCCCCTTATTCTCTCCTGCTGTGTTCTATATTTTCATCTTTGTTTTGCTTCGTCTGATCACCGCTTTCCCTCTTTCAATCTCCTTTATCCCCTCTTCCTCAATCTTTCCATCCCTCCATCCACGCTTCCAATCCTACCTTAGCCTCTCTACCTCTGGCATTCAATCCAATTCATCCCCTTGTTTTATCCTCAGGAAGGCCCCCCATCTGGACGTCCTGTCCCTTTCTTTTTTTCTTTTTTTTTATATTTGTCTCCCTATCGCGCGTCAAGTTTATTCCTAAGGCTTTACCAACAAATCTGCTTTGTGAAAATTGATTTACAGATGAAAAAAAAAAATTCATTCATCCATCCTTCCGTCAATCTCTCCATCCATCCGTTCATTCATCCCTCCACGTCTCCTCATTGTTTCACACTAAATATTTCCCGTGCCTCAATGATTGCAGGTGCTTTCCATTACATCTGCGCACACATGCAAGTACAGTACACACATGCACACATACACACACACACACACACACACACACACACACACACACACAAACTTTGAAGTACGGGGCTTCATCAGATCCAAACCGCAGGAAGGGAGATGGCGGATCAGAGATAAGCCAGCAGCGTGGAGCCGAGCATGTTCACTTATGTGTGTGTCTTGCCATGGGAGCTTGACTCCTGGTGAGTTGGTGTTGCCTGTTACCAGCAGGCTGGTGGCTTTGATGTTACGACTTTAGTGTCTCGGGCTCGCCGGAGTAAAAAAACAGTGGAAACTGCAGTACCGCTCGACTTATTTCATTAAAACCCAACCGGTCTCGTATTTTGAAACAGAAACTTAAAAGTGAAGCTGAATTTGAGGAAGGCAGATAAACCAAACACAATGTAAAACCCTATGTGATTTGATTCATGCTTTTAGTGAATGCTGCATCGATTGGTGTCTCTAATCATACTTTCAATCATGAAGGCATTAGTATCTATCTGTCTATGCAGAATATCACGTTTAACAAAAGTCTGACCTTTTAGTTTTAGAGTAACCTGCACTACAGGGCCTGAAGTCCCTAAGGACAAGTCACAAGTGCTCAGGTCTCCAAATTCCAACCAAATCTTTGATTCCAAAGCAATAATAACAGTCATCTTTACATAGCTGAGACTCAGCTTCTTTTAAGTGTTTAGGTACAATTAAAGATTCAAGCTGTGTGACGATGTAAGACCCTCATTATTTTGGGACTCGAACGATTTTGCTCTTGGGGATCAAATCTGAAGCACCTTGAGTCAAATCTCTGAGCGCAAGTGAAGTTTCTAAATCCTGTTCTGCGCCTTAACTCTGTTGCATCCAAGTCTCGGCAGCTGTGGTTCACTGAGCACAATGTTCACATGCTGACATATCCTTGAGCAAGAGGCTCATTTGCTCCTGATGCACAGAGCAGCTCCTTGCCTCGCGACTCAACTGCTCTCCGTGTTTGTGTGTGGGCGTGGATGAATGACACATTGTGAATCACACTGGTATAAAAAAAGAAAAGCTATGCGCAATA
Organism: Seriola dumerili; assembly: GCF_002260705.1. Taxonomy (NCBI): domain Eukaryota; kingdom Metazoa; phylum Chordata; class Actinopteri; order Carangiformes; family Carangidae; genus Seriola; species Seriola dumerili. Next base: position 6,134,041 of record NW_019174586.1, read on the forward strand.
AATAACCAAGCAGTAAGTGTACTGTGTAAAGTGCCATGTGCTGTATTTTTGGAGGTGATGACGATTTATTAGAAAAAAAAAAAGGGTTTGAATATCAAGAACGGCAAATATGTGCCGGAATCAGTCCGATAAATGTCTGGTGTAGCAGAAACTGACCCTGCCACTGCCCCATTCTTTTCTATTTGAATTGTTAGGGGCGGTCACAAAGGAACAAGGGTCACACATCAAACCCATACACACATACACACACACACACACACACACACACACACACACACACACACACACACACACACACACACACACACACACACACACACACACATACACACATACCCAAACGCCTGGGAGCTGCCCAGTTCAAGTGCAATCTTGTCGTGTTGACCGTGAGGCAGCTCCTCTGAAGCAGCTGAGGGTTCAGTGTTTTGCTTCAGGGCAATGAGTTTTTGTCGGGGCAGAAGAAGAGGCCAGTGCTTGTTGTTATGAGGGACATGAGAGCATGTCTTCTTTCATTTTCTTTTTTTTTTTTTTCCTGGATCACTGTCTCTCACCTGTTTGTGCGTATCGGGTTCGACAGCCGCTCATGGGATTCAAACTTTATGTTTGCACACTCTTTGCTCTGACCAGAAGGCAGCTCTGGATTTGTTTATTCTGCTGTATTTTTTGTCTGTCCTCACTGAATCTCACCGTCTTTATTTCTTTCTCTTGTGATTTTCTGTCTTACTTTTTCCTGTTTTCTGTATCTCTGATACTCTGAGCTTTGTTTAACATGCAGTCAGTAATACGTTTATTGTCAACATAACCATAAATTACTTAACTTAACTTATTACTTACGTTTTTTACCTCACATGTTTAATTAAGTGACATTTTATCTAAATGTTTTTAAGTATTAATGTGGAACACACACAAAAAAAACCCTAAAATAAAGCAAACTACATCACCACCAGAGAACTCTACAGCATGATCATACTAATATATTCAAAACATGGTGATAATACAAGACTTCCTTACAGTATTATCATTTTCTGTTTTTAAACTCTTTCTGTCCTGCTTATTTTAAGGTGATTTTTTTTCCACATTTGATTTTTAATATATATTTCAGTCTGACATCCAATCACTTTCACCCTTTTGTTTGACAGACATTATGGATGACAAAGCCACTTCTGACGAACATGGAACATGAGTTATACTGATGGTAACACACACACACACACACACACACACACACACACACACACACACACACACACACACACACACACACACACACACACACACATATCCTCAGACACACACTTTTCATACCAGGCTGAAAAGCTGCATGTTTGTAATCATATCTTCATAAATGGAGCAGATAGCATCACAGGCAGAGAGAACTGGGGGTGGAAATGAGATGCTGATAGGGTAACAGCATTACCATAGATCCTGTAACACACACACTCACATATACGGCCGCACACACACCTGTGATGGTATTCCCTTGGTGGATCAGGTAACATGCTGTAAATTAGTCAGTGATGCACGCTGGCAGTTGAACGGGGTAAAGTCAGCTCAAATTTGTGTCAAAGCATTTAACAAGTGCCCGGTTTCATTCGAGGTTCCCCTGCACCAAAACCATCTCCTCTCATCTGATACAAGTTTGATACTGGTTTCAAATTTAAAAATGAAATTAACATTGCGCATCTTTTTTTCCAGGGTGGAATCTGAACCTTACACAATTATTTTGTTATATAAAATTATTAAGTTCTAACGATAGGAATCTGATATTTTTCATACTGAGATTGATATTAATGCAAAACTAAATGCTTTGACAGTGTTTTCATAATATAAAGACTTTACTTTAGCTTTTGCTGCAAAATTAAGTTAAAACAGGAATATGTTTTCTCAGATATGCGTGTGCACAAACACACACTTTGCTTGGCATGGCTTTTATATCCAGCTGCGATTTACGTCTGTTTTGGTTGGCCTTCAGAGCAGAGTCAGCCGGGTTTGGAGGTGGCGAAGAGGAATGTGTCCACACTACACTACACACACACACACACACACACACACACACACACACACCTATTTATTCATATCACTAAAAACACACACCAGCGCCTCGCAAAAACAGACCCTGTCTTTCTTTTTCCAAGTGACACGCTCTCACACACACACATCCGTTAACTTGACTTTCATATCTTAAACCGAAACACACGCACACACACACAAACACACACACACACTGACACACTGACACACGCATGCACAGACCCATAGCAGGCAGGAATGTGTTGTTGTTACGGTGGAGCTGTGGAGCTGCTCAGGACTCAGCACCTCCACACCGATAAGACTGCAGCAATCTGATAGAGAAGAATGTGACAGACGGCGAGGAGTTGGACGGAGGGAGGACAGACAGGGAGAGAGTGGAGGGGAGTGGGGAGACGGGAAGTGAAAGGGCAGGACAGGACAGAGGGATAAAGAGGCAGATACGTTTATTCAGATTTCACACTTTGAACTCGTGGGCCGTGTTATCTTCTACAGTGAAGTCAGCACTTTCCCTGCTGACACCTAAACTACCGTATGAGTGAGATTTCTGTGTTCACAATCAAACTGTTGACGTGTTATTGTTGTATAAAAATGCTTTTCTTTCTGTCCAAATTAAATCTGCCTATTAAATCAGATTCCTTTTGTATAAATCTGGAATTTGGGGACTTTTACTCAAACTTATGTTGCAAAAGAAGATATTTGGAACTAGGAGGGGGGATTTACCAAATAATCTTTGCTGAAACCTTGACCCTTTCACACATTAGTCAAGAGACAGAAAGCTGAAAGTTTCTTGATGAAGCTCCTTGTGTGAAATGGTCTGTTTAATGAAACAAAAGTAAACATTGCAAATGACGGGGGGATAAGTCTAAGACATAAGTTGTGAAATCTTGAGTTAAGACTTTGTTTTGGAGCAAGCAGCTTCAGTGGTTCTGTGTCAGCCGTCCCCTGGTTATTTATAGACCTTATTAGACATCTGGCTTCCAATCAGCCCCGAGTCTCCTTCCCTATCTCCTTTTACAATTTATCCTTTCATCCCTCTTTCCTCCTCTCCCTCCATTTGTATTGTGACCTCTGACCGTGCCTTGTTAGGAAGGAAAAGGAGGAAGTTAACCTCTGCACCGAACACACACATACACACACACACGCAGTCACACATACGCATATATTTTCAGTGTCCAGGTTCCCCATGGAGCTTAGGTTTACAAATCTACATCTAAATAATTAGCTTTCGCTTCAAATGAACCGAGGACGACACTGATTTATACAAATGGTCTCCCTTCTAATTGAACTATGTCGGGTTAATTGAGGGCAGTGGGAAATGAAATCAGATATATTATATATATTTCTTACACACATAAGTAGAGCATTGCCTGTAAGCGCTTTGAGGAAAGAGTACACTGTCAGTGCAAGATCAGTAACACACCCACATAGACACACACACACACACACACACACACACACACACACACACACACACACACACACACACACA